>NC_056728.1:1048673711-1048973711 GCF_019279795.1 Protopterus annectens
TTTCTAAGTGACAGCCGATAACACAGGAGGCTCGGGTTCGAACGTTTTAGTAGTGTACACAGGCAGGCTAAATAATATACAGTCCAAGTATGAGAGTTTTGTCTGACTCTATACAGTAAGCAGTTTCTTTATATAGTGTTTACAATCAGCTTTTGCCCACCTTACTGATGTGGTCGGTCACAGGGCATTTCCATCACTATGGTCCGCAATAGTCTATACATACGTGGGTGCTGGGGTCGTGCTTTTAAATTGTTTTCTCATGGGAATAACACAGCCTTGCAAGGCACCTTGTACATTACAGTATCCTTTTGTGATTGTAGCTGTTTCAAGGACCCTAGACTGTTACGATACAGTGGACAGTTAATTTCTTAATACGTTGCTTTGTCTCTCTGGTAAGGAGTTGTACTGCTATCTTCGATAGAGCTCACAAGGCCATCCTCCTCTGGGGAAGGAGTGCTGTTATGCATGTACATACATTTATTGTTCTGTAACCCAGCAAATAATTAATGATGACAGACATGAGCCTGCTGTACTGCTTACTGCCAGGTTCAGAATTCCATCACAGTACAGCTTAGCTTCACCAATTACATGCAGGCTTAGTTCTACTGCCATATTGTACGGTACAATTCAATACATTATATAGTATTTCGAGTGTAAACTGGAACTTCATATGTGTTTCTATATATTTTACTTAACAACATCCATCCGGCCATATGCATGTTGTTCCGTCCTTTACCTTGACCGTGTGTATTTGTCCGTCCAGCTACGCTAATCTCCACATGTGATGTCCCAGTTTCCCCTTCTTTGCCTGTAGCACCCTGTTAGGACGTCCTGTTTGGTAGGCACCTGTTCCGCTATATGTGATCGACTTCACTGCAAAGATAATCATCGATGCGGTGGTCCAACGACCCGACTTGTCCACATGTGTACAGTTATGTGCACCGTGTCGTATGCAAACCTAGATGGTTTGGACGGGTACATACTACATGCCGGATGTACACATTCTGCTGACACATTCACATGCAGCCATTTACATATCTGTACCTGCGGTGGGTTGGTGACATGTGGGTAATGATTTGCCCGCGTGGCATTGCCTAACACAAACATCTTACCACAGTTCAGGTATGCACATTGTGTGTGGTTGTATAGCTGCACACGGATGCTAGCAGGTTTGGGTGCAGGGGTATACATGGGTGTGACTGACATGTACAATGAGGCTATTGTGTAGTACATCCGAATGCATGGGTTCTGCTTCTGGATATTACACTTCATCATACACCATCCAGTGTATGCAACAGAGACGTTGCTGGGTCTGGGATATGTTGCTATGCACATGTTTGCCTGTGTTTGAGGTATCTTGCTTCCTTACTGTTGTTATGTCAGCACAGCTACCCGGCTATGTACTGTCACTACTGCTTGTGACCATTATGGTTGGCACCTTTTCCAATGCCCATAGTGGGGCATGTTATGTGGACACTTCAGAATTTGCAGGACTACACATACCCAGGGCTAGTGCAGTTGACAGAACTTCACTTGTTTGCCATACTATGAGCTTATTCTGTAAGCGTTTGGGTTCCTTATTTATTTTCTTATGCCATGTCTGTGTTCCATATCGTAATGTATATGTTTTATGCTACTATTTACATGTATATTGCGGAATTTGCGTGGCAGGGATCGGAGGTCATTTTCCATTTTTACGATTGTTGCAGGGACACGACTGTCCAATCAGGGACTGTCCATGGCACATTGGGACAGCAGGTAACCCTGGTGACCATGCCCATGTCGCTACTGGGGTTTCCACCTTTTCCATTTTCCGATCTGGGATATTTCCGGGACTCACATCTGACTTTACAGGCCGACACATACAAACGGTCACTATATAGCATAAAAATTCACTTGCTTGCCTAAATAATATGCTTATTATTGTGGCAATTTCCTTGCTTATTCTGTTTCTTGTGTCATTTAGGTATTTCTGTTACAGAAATAATCAATTCATGCTACCATTACATTAAATACGGGATATCATTGTGTCCTACAATCGTAGCACATCAGCCATTTCTAATACGTTTTTTCGGGACACAACTGTCCATGGAGTGACTGCCCCAACCAAAGTGGGACAGGTGGTGACCTTAGTCGCTGCTCCTATGTCGGTGCGGCGCGCTGACATGCGGCTGTACACCTTCTCTGAGTGTAAACACTGACAGTGCATTGCGGGACGAACGCGGTCTTATGCGTATCCTTTGCTCCTTGGATGGGTACACTTATGCCTTCGTGGCTTCTATTTGCTTCTCCGTTAATTTGGGACAGGGACTATGTTGCATACTGTATGTGCGTTTCATTCTGCACAGGACCTGGCTGCTGCCATTACTATTGTGGGCGGACCGTGGCTGTCAGCACATTAGGTTGCTCACCTCATGCCGGCTTAGACACGCCTCCAGACGCATCCTACCTGGGCTCGCTCACGTACACTACGCACGTGTCTGTGATTCCGGTGCACTCTCATTAATATGTATATGGCGCTACTGTGCCGGATATTCCATGCACCGCCGGTGCAGGCCTTACGCCGGCCTTGCGCCGAGCTTCATGAATCCCGGGGATGATGTTGACCAAAGGCTCTAGGTACAGTTCCTGACCTCCTTACACCATGGTAAAGCTGTAACTATTTTGCCCAAAATGTCTGATATTGACTGTTTTGATTATACTGCTGTTAAGAATTGCTTGTTATAATTTTTTTAACCTAACACCTGAAACTTATAGGAAAAAGTTTCATGAGCATAGATGTAAGGCAGATGAAAGTGTATGTGAATATGTTGCTGAACTGAGCACTTATTTTCATAGGTGGGTGAGTGGATGTCAGGTCACCACTTTTGAAGGGCTGGCAGACCTTTTAGTGAGGGAACAAGCTCTTAGCTCTTTGCCTGAGGACCTGAGGATCTGGTGAGCTGATAGACAATGTACTACTTCAGAGGAGATGGGGAAGAAGGGAGACCTATACCTAGCAAGCAGGGTATCCCTGCACAGGAAAGGGACCCCCAGTACTGCTCATGGGACTAAAGGAACCCATGGTGGGCAGCCCAGACTGCCCCAACAGAATCTGCCAGTAACAGCGGAAGCCACTAGTCCAAGTACACATCCAGGACATAGGGTTAAATGTTTTGAATGCAACAAGTGGGGCCATGTGGCATACAGATGTCCATGGAGGCAAGGTGGAGAACAAAAGGTGAGGGTGCCAGTAAGTGGGAAAGTCAAATGCCAATAGTAGGTTGTCTTAAGACAACAGGGGTACCAAACTACCATCCTGCAGATGTCCTGATAGGGAAGGATTTTGATGAGGCAGTGCTATGTGTTAATGCAGTTACGCGCAGACAGGCTTTGAGACAAGCATGTGGGTCTAGTAGCCTGGGGGAGACCCAGTCAGGCTGCATACTTGCAGCCAGGACTGGTGAGGTGGTTTCTTCAGGGAGGAAGCTATGCTGTAGCAGTGAGACTGAGACTGAAGGTGAGCCACAGCTGCTTGTGGGTACTGATGTTCCCTTGGACAGAGTGACTGCAAAGGTAGAGGTGAGTAGTAGTACCCAGGCTGACAGTGAGGCACCACTGTCAGAGGATGCCACATGTCCTGTGGAAGGGGAGCTGGGAAGGGTTACAAAGAGAGAGTTGAGACAGGCTCAACTCTCAGACCCTACATTACAAGGCCTGAGGCAGGTAGCTGATTCTCAAGGGAAGGGGGAATCTGTATACTTGGATAAAGGGTTACTGTATAGAGAGTGGACTCCTGAGGGAGGGCTAGAAGGTGAGAGGGTACAGCAGTTGGCAGTGTGCCATCTGGCGCTTCTAGCCTTTGCAGGTCATATGGGCATAAAACGTACAAAGAGACGTACTATGCAGAACTTCTATTGGCCTGGAATTTCTAAAGCTGTAACTAGGTACTGCAGGACATGTGAGCAGTGCCAAAAGGTAGGCAAGGCAGGAGACAAGGTCAGAGCTCCTTTGAGGCCTTTGCCTGCAACTGAGGAGCCATTTCAGAGGGTAGCTATGGATATTGTGGAGCCTCTGAGTACTCTAAGTTCCACAGGGAAAAAGTATATCCTAGTGATAACAGATTATGCTACAAGATACCCTGAGGCAGTGACTTTGTCCTCTATTGAGGCAGAAAAAGTGGCAAATGGTTTGTTAGAGATTTTCAGCAAGGTAGGTTTCCCAAAAGAAACAGTGACTGACAGAAGTGCCAATTTCATATCTGACCTGCTGAATTGTCTGTGGAAGTACAGTGGAGTGAAGCATCTGAAGACCACTCCTACCATCCCCAGACTAATGGTCTTGTTGAGAGTTTAAACTTTACAATCAAGTTCATGCTATGAGCATTTGCAGACCAGTTTAAGAGGGAGTGGGACAAATATTTGCCTCATCTGTTGTTTGCTTACAGAGAGGTTCCCCAGGAATCCACAGCTTTTTTACCCTTTGAGTTGCTGTATGAGCATAGGGTGAGAGGACCTCTAGATTTAATTTGTGATGAGTGGGAATGTGAGTGTGAATCTCACAAGGAGTCTGTTGTGGCATATGCCCTAAACCTCAGGACAAGGCTCAGGGAACTCTTCGTGTTTCACTGTTGCAGCCCTGTTATCCCTGCCAGGGTAGCCCTCGGCCAGCCTGAATACCAGAGGCTTAGTATTCCTGTGTCAGTTGCTGTCGCTTCAGGACTGATGTCTAGTCATCAGTAGTATAAAGTAAGGCAGCCAAATCTTTCCTTATGCAAGGTATCATTGGTATAAGAGTTTCCAGGTCTTGAGAGTGTTGACACCAAAGGCTTTTTAGGTACCACTGAAGTTTCCTCATATGCAGTCTGACATATGGAATGAGTAGAATGCAAGATGCCATGAACCACAGAGCTTACAGGATATAACTTGCAGATAACTGGGGTCTGGTGGCTAGTTGAGAGAAGTAAGCTGTCAGATAAGTTTGCTTTTCTGGTGCAAGGAATGCCATCTGGGATGCTGTGTCCAACCTTGCTCCCAGGAATATAATCCTTTGGGTCGGTACAAGTTTGGATTTCTTTTCACTGATAGTGTACCCTAGGGAGGTCAGTAGGGACTTTACAAAGGCCAGGTGCTTGAGCAGCTTTTCCTGTCTGCCTGAATCAGGCAGTCATCTAAGTATGGGTAAATTTGGATATTCCTTTGTCTGCAAAAGGCAATGGCGGGAGACAGACATTTTGTGAAAACTCTGGGAGCAGTAGATAAGCCAAAGGGAAGTGCATAGAACTGAAAGTGCAGAGATCATGCCCTGAAACATGGATATTTCCTGCATGATTCCCTGATAGGAATGTGGAGGTAGGCCTCTTTTAGGTCTAGGGTGGCTAGCCAAGCATCCTTGGAGATCATGGGTAGCAGTTGCTGGAGGGTGAGCATTTTGAATTTTGGTATCACCAGGAAGGTGTTTAGAATGGATAGGTCAAGGATGGGGCACCAGGTGCCCTCTTTTCTGGATACCAGAAAAAGTCTGGAGTAGAAACCTTGGCCTATCTGTTCTACAGGAACGTGCTCTATCGCCCTCATAAAGAGCAGGAAAAGGACTTGCTTTTTCTCCTCTACCCACTGGTTTGGAGGTACATCCGGGAACCCTTTTGGGGTTGGAAGAGTGTGGAAAGAAGATTTATATCCCTGGGACACTATGTTGAGGACCCAGTGGCCATTGGTAATGGTGGCCCAGGTGCTTGCGTGAAAGGAGAGTTTTCCTCCTAGGGGTAAGTGTAGGTGGGCAGAGGGAGGGGATGGGTAGAAGAGCCATTGTGAGTTCTTACCATGAGGGGGTGGCTTAGAACTCCCTGGTTTGGGAGGGGAAGAACTACACTGTTTTGATCTCTGCATTCCCTGTGGCTGCTGTTTGGGGGGGTCTGCTTTCCCAGGGTCTGGGCTGAACTGACCTTGGGACCAGGAAAGGACCAGTGCTTGGAGGGGCAAGGTCTGCTGAATATGGGTGGCTGGACCTGTAGGAAATCCTTAACTGTCTGCATAGATTTAGATTTTTATTCCATCTTTTTTAAGACCTCCTCTGTCTTGGTGCCAAATAAGTTGTCTTTGTGCAAGGGTGCATCCAATAATTTAGATATAACATGGTCTGGCAAGGGCTGTTTCTTAAATAAATGCATGCCTTCTAAGGACAGAACTGGTGACTGCTGCCCTGCAAGAAACTTCTAGGGCATCAAAACCACAGTGTAAGGTGTGGTAGTCACTTGACTTGCAGAATGCATTAACTCTTGTAACTCTTTAGATTCTGCACAAGCAGGAAAGGAAGACACTTTTGAGTAGTTCCATGGGATGCTGCTGAAATTTTGGCATATAGAACTGGCAATTTAGTGCATCAAGTGTAGCAGAGGTGTATACTTCTTTACCCCATCTGTCTAGTGCTCGGGAATCCCTATCTGAGGGGGTGGGATTCTTAGCAGAGGCTGCTTTAATTCCTTTAGGCCCTTGAGAAATTACCTCAGGGTCAGCAGTAGGATTTTTGGAAAGAAATTTGTGCCAGTCAGGGACTCTGTAATATCTGTAGGTTTTCTGGGTGCAGGATGGAGGGTGTCAGGAGTCAAACTGGATTCCAAGAAACCATCATCCATAACATCCAGGACTGGGGGAATGGCCAGGGGTCTGTGCTGTGGAAGATCTAAGAATTCTTTGAGTCTCTTTTTAGTCTGAGGGTAGTTCTGACATTCCCATTGGAAATGCTCCCTCAAGGTATGAAGGGTTTCTCCAAAGGAAAAGTCCTCAGGTGGAGCGGCAGAAAGAATGGAATTCTCTGCATTTGAATCCTCACAAGCAGAGAGCGGTTGCATGTCTTCATATTCAGATGCATCAGAGTCATCAGACTCCTGTTCAGACAAAACTACTGGGGACAGATCTCTTTCATTTGGAAGGGGTAGCTTGGCTTTCCCTGATCAGCATGATAAGGTCTTCCACCATTTTAAGCATTTGAGAATGAGGGAAGGAAGCAGGTGCCTGAGATTGGGTAGTCAGTTTCTTGGGTGTGGTTCATACCCTGGGCCTTAGAAACTCTGTAGTTTTTGAAAGAATGGAAGATGTGAAAGAAGTCATCTGTTTGTGTTGAGAATCGGTAGTGTGAGGTACTTCCTCGGAAGCCGGTGCCTGTTCAGTGGCTCCGGATCCATCCAAGGGAAAGACAACCACAGTATCCTTTGTCGAAAAAGAGTTTTGCAGCATACTGGGCTCCGAAAGGGTCTCTGTAGCAGCCTGTGAATCCACAGAAATGGGCATCAGGGGGTGTGAAAGCACCTCACTGAGGACCGGAGAACTGACGACTAGCTTAACATAAGCATCGTTGGCAGGTTTGGACCTGTGCAATCTGTCTCTGTCTTTATCCTTATATTTTTTCAGACAATCTGCTGTTGGCTGGCTTACCAAAGCCATATCGGAATTCGAGGACTGTAAGTGAAAATATCTAGCTACAATAAAGGCCCAATGATGTATAGTTCTGGCATTAAACAAAGCACAAAAGCGACGACAGACATCGTGGTCTGGGCCTAAGCAAGTGACGCAGTAAGAATGAAAGTCTCAGTGTGGTATTTGCTTTCCACAGGTGAGACAATTGTTAACTTTTTCTGACATCGGTTAGTGCAAGAAAAAAGGATCCCCAACGGGGTACTTAGCTTTAGAAGACTTCAACTTCGATTCGAAAGACAAAACCCAGGTAGCGGCTGAACGGTACTCATGAAAACTGCTACTGCTTCAGGCTCCTTGGCAAGAAAGACTGATGTAATGGCATCGGCTGCCTTACTTTATACTACTGATGACCTGATGTCAGTCCTGAAGTGACAGCAACCGATGCAGAAATACTAAGCCTCTGGTATTCGGGTCGGCCGAGGTCTACCCTGGCAGGGATAACCCAAATGTGATGACTGCAGCAGTGAAACATGAAGAACATCCTGGCAGAAGCTCAACAACAGAAAAAGGTATGGTATGACAGGAATGCTCAATCTAGAGAGTATGCTGTAGGACAGCAGGTAATGGTTCTCATCCCTGTCAGACACAATGAGCTGCAAGCAGCTTGGAAGGGACCCTACAAGGTGTTAAGAAAGGTAAGTGATGGTAACTACATGGTGGAACTGCTAGGCAGAAGGCAGGGGCACAAATTGTACCATGTTAACATGATGAAACCTTACCATGATAGGGAGGCCCTTGTGCTGAGCATTTGCAGTAGATTGCAGGAGGAGTCTGAGGAAGATCTGGTGACTGATCTCCTCAGTGAGGCTCCATCTTACACCTCAGTGGAAGGGGTAGCAATGTCTCAGCACCTATCTCCTACCCAGGTTCAAGAAGTCTGAGCAGTTTTACAGGAGTTTGGGGTCATGTCCACTGGGAAACCAGGGTGCACCCACCTGGTGCAGCACCAAGTGGATACAGAACCCCAAAGGCCTATTAGGCAGGCCCCTTATAGGGTGCCTGAGAGAGTCAAACAGACTCTGAGGGAGGAGATAGAGGAGATGTTGGAACTAGGGTAATTCAAGAGTCCAACATTCCATGGGCCTTCCCAGTAGCACAGGTGGCAAAGGAGGATGGCAGCACCAGGTTCTGTGTGGACTACAGAAATTTAAATATTCACACAGAGTCAGGTGCTTACCCCATGCCTAGGACAGATGAGTCCCTAGAGTGGCTGGGTGGGGCTAAATATCTTATAACCATTGATCTTACCAAGGTTTACTGGCAGGTGCCCTTGACTCCCAGTGCTAGAGAGAGGTTAGCCTTTGTGACTCCTTTTGGCTTGTATGAGTTCACAAAGATTACCTTTGGGATGAAAAATTCCCCAGTGACTTTCCAGAGGCTGGTAGATCACATCCTAGCAGGAGCAGGAGGGTTTTGCCCTTGCTTACCTATATTATATTGCCATCTACAGCCATTCCTGGCAAGAGCACCTTCAACATTTCAGGGAGGTGCTGGGAAGACTACAGAGGGCAGGGTTGAACATTAAGCCCAGCAAATGTCAGGTGGATATGGCAGAGGTCTCCTACCTGGGACATAGAGTGGGGAGTGGTAAGATCAGGCCAGAACCTGCCAAAATAGAAGCCATTCAGGCATGGCCTGCACCTGTTAACAAAAAGCAGGTGAGGGAATTCTTAACGACAGAAGGGTACTACAGAAATTTCATCCCCAGTTATAGTACCCTAGCTGCTCCCCTCACAGACCTGACAAGGATAAACAGGCCAGATTAGGTAGTGTGGAGCCCAGCATGTGAGCAGGCATTTCAGAAGCTTAAAGAAGCTTTGGGAGGACCCCCTGTGTTAGCCAGTCCAGATTACAGTAAATAATTTGTTGTCCAGGTGGATGCTTCAAATCATGGGGTGGGGGCTGTACTTAGCCAGATTTCTTCAGAAGGAGAAGATCACCCAGTGGTGTATCTCAGTCATAGGCTCCAATCCACTGAGGAATGCTATGCAGCTGTAGAAAAGAAATATCTAGCCATAGTGTGGGCACTGCAGAAACTTTAGCGTTATCTGTATAGAAGAAAATTCACTGTAGTTACAGACCACAGTCCCCTACCATGGTTACACAGAGCCAACCAGCAAAATGCCAAGTTGCTAAGATGGAGCCTAGGGTTGCAAGCATATATGTCAGTGCAGCACCGCAGAGGGATTATCAATGCCAACACAGATGGGCTGTCAAGTCAGGGAATAGGGTAAGGAATACTCAGATAGTCCTAATCCTCTCAAGCAACGTTTCTCAAGGGTCACTTGAAAAAGTAGCTTGAGTTCTCTGGGGGGGATAATTCTGTCATTTGTAAAAATGTAAGCCACATGCTTGTTTTCTTAAATGTAAGAAAATGATGGTAAATGTTGAACTTCAAAAATGTAAAACATTGCAATCTGCTGGAGGAAAGCTGATAAGTCAAGCATACTACCATTGTTTGATCTCAAAACTCAGAGCCAAGATGTCTCAATGAAGGAATTCTTCCTATTGTTTTGAGACCAGAGTTAATGGCTAGAATGTACATGTATAATGTCTTTTACTGCTCTAGCTTCCTGACCAGCTGCAAGTTCAAAAGTGCTGTTACACTCTTGAGTTTTTGTTAGCCTGGGAAACAGAGAATAATGATGTAGTCTGAAATGAGTCAGTGGTACTGTGTTATCAATTTAAGGACAGGGAGAAAGAGAGAAAACCACATCATTTTGCATGTGTTTTCAGAACTGACATCACCAGCACTGCCTTGCTCTATTTGTAAGTTTATTTTAGAAATGTGTTTGCTCTTAGATATAGATAGGAAATAGAAAGTTTAGTGTAGCTGTTTTTCTGTATTGATGGCAGAACTTTTCTACTGTATCATTTTAAGCATTTCTCTGTGATCTCTGAACTCTTGGCTAGCACTGTGTAGTAAGGAGTATTGTCTTGTGTTCTTATTATTTATTATTAAATATTTTAAACCTTTCAACTGTGGCTGTTTTATGTAGCAATAATTTAAGCTCTAGAATACATGGCATGTATATAGTGATACTGTCCAAGCCACTCCAAATACGCCTTGCTGTTTGTCACACTTACCATTTGGATAATAATACTGCACAGTAATAAATAATTGGACACCCTTTGATAAGGGCATTATTAGTAGCTGATATTAGTGGTTCGTGGCAAGTGGTACTACCGTATAGTCTGGGCAGAAGGGGCATAACTGGAGAACCTGTGCCAGCCTTCCCCAGGATTGTCTGTGGGTTTGTATATAACTCATATCTCAAAGTGTGTGTGTGTGTGTCAGCTACTTGGGCAGGGTCATGAAGCACTGGTTGGACAGAGAGGGTGCTGGAGGTTCTTAGCTTGACCACTAGGCTGAGATCTGGACCCTATAGCTGTGCCAGTGGGGAGTCTTATTGGGGATCTGGAGAGAAAGGGAGAAATTAGCCCCAGACTGACTGTGATCTCTGTGTGCTCTTAAGGGAAATTGTACTTTACTGTGTGTGTATTTGTTATCCTTCCCACTGTAGATGCCCCTCACTGGTGTTAGCGGTGAGGACTAAGGCTCCTTGATTGCTGGGCCAGGGCACAGGTGTCACAGGAAGTATAGCTTGCATTACATCTCCTTTAACTTTATTCTTTCAGTTCTTTCTCTTTAATCATTACTGGACCATATTTGAAAAGGCATATGATTGAAATAAACTGTTTTTTCTTTTTTCTTTTAATCTTTCCTATGTTTCATTGGAATATTATGTCCTGCTTTAATGAACCGAGGGTTGCATTTACATCATTATAGAGTTGCAAAGAAGAGATCTTGGCTTTTGAATCCTTCTCATTATTTGAAATGGAAAAGTATCACTTGATGAAGGACTGACAGTGCATGTGATATGCACTGTCAGTCCTTCATCAAGTGATACTTTTCCATTTCAATACTGACATTGTTAAAGCTTTTTGCCAGTATTCAACATAAGGGATAATCGACAAATGAAATACATTAAATGTCAGTCAGTTAATAGGTAAGCTGCAGGACACAGTACATCTGAGTAGAGACTTTCCTGGCCATTTAGATAGGAGTCATCATTGTTGCCTTAAAGGGCTGTGTATTGGGACCCCTTCTTTTTTGGACTACTCTTCTCAGACATAAAAGTAGAAAATGAGTCCTGGATGGACATGCATGCTGATAATTGCAAGCAGGATAACATAATTATTAAAAAAAAAGATGTCAAAGTTCTCCAACATGCTCACAAAATGACATCCCTTGTGCTATAATAAGAAACTCATTTTAATGTCAACAAATGTATTATGGCAAGACCTGCAAACAGACATAACTTATTACAAAATAAATGGTCATACCATAAAATAACACCATCCTTAAGTACTTGGGATCAGTGATAGACAAAAACTCCTATGCAGACTGTCTGAAAGACTTGTCACTATGCATTGATCTTTCCCTTACCTACAAAACACCCTCTGATCCCACATTGATGGATTAGTTGCATATCTGCAAAACAAATGGCTTTAGAAATACCCATTCTAATGGCCTAAACCTCATCTGTGACAAAGAGAACATGTTGGAAATGCATGTACATATCTCAAAGATTACCATGTCTCTTCTCAGGAAAAGGCTTCCCATCTGTGTGAAGCAAACCTTATTCCCTAAGCATATGCAAATGACTTGGATCAATGAATGGGAAATCACAAACTTACCCTGGCTTGGCTCATATGTCCTTAATGAACAGGGGCAGCCTGTGAAGTCTTGATGTGTCCAAGCCTATATCATAACTCACAATTCCTTGGGGTACTGCACATGCCAGTAATAATTTGGTAAATTTGGGGAAAGCCTGGTAATGCCTAAAATGTCTTTTGGGACAATAGCTTAGTAACCACCTATGAACAGTTTAAACTCTGGCCATTGTATACATTTTCTGCAATACATGGAGACATAGTTTAAAGTTCTAATGACCTTGCCAAACAAAGTTGGGTGTCATGTGGTACATCACCTCTCAAGTTACCTCTGTTTAAACACCTTATTGAGGCTTATTTATAAATCCTTTTGTCTGCATTATTCATTTTCAATACTGACAAACAGCAACATGTCAACTGATGCCAGAACTGGAGAAATAGGTCAGCAGAAGTGAAGAAATGTATTTGTTTTCAAAGGTTGATTTTGTTTGAATTACTGAAGTTTAATTCTCAGTCAAAGTATGCTGCCACTGTATCCACAAGGAATTCTGTTATTCCAATAGATATTTAGCAAAAAAATGGATTGAAAAATTCAATGTTTTTTCATTTGCAACTGAAGTATACAAGAATGTAGAAATGGTACAATATGCTACATGTCTGCATGTCACTGGGGATGATGCTTTGAATATATTAAGTCTTGCACTTTTTTTAAGAGGAGAGACACAAGCAGAAGCAATCACAGCAAAGTTCAGTGAGTTCTGTGAGCCTAGAAATAATTTGTGGTTCATTCACTATTTGTTCTTCTCAAGGACACGGGTCCCACAGAGAACACAGATGCTTGCATTACTGAGCTGGTAAATGCACCCAAAGACAGTAAATCTGGTGAGTTGCATGATTCATTAATAACAGGTAAAGGAGACAGTATAGCCTGTCATAATAAAAAAGTGCTGAAACAAGGGTTGTAGGATATTAAGAGAAACACACCTGATGTTATCAAAATTGTGGTTCTATGCAGAATGAGTAAAATTACAAGTACATAGAAAAAAAGAAATAACTGGGAAAATGGATGTGTGTAAAATACAATGTAAGTCTAAAAAAAAAGACAAAACATGAGAAATACAGTGAGAAAGTTTTGCAGCAGTAATGTTTGTGAAATAAATTATTTCATATGTTTTAACTATGCAGGCAACCCTCTTGAATAATTGTTGTTATTATTGTAATTCACTGAAATTATTTTAAATGTATGCATATTCCCTAATCAGCCCATGACAAGGGTCTGACAGCCAGCCTACCTAACCAGTTATCAAATTAAAAAGATAAATTATTTTGTGCTAAAACGTTTGTCATTTACACATTTTTATTATCAATTTTGGTTTTTCGTGACATGATCATTTGTTTGTATTGCGAGGATATAACCTGACTTTGCAAAAAGCTCAGGATGTCATTCTTCTTTCAGCTTTGTTCTGGTTAGGGGTTGCCACAGCAGATCACCTGTCTGCTAATGATTGGCAGTGGATTTTTTTATGGTGTCAAGTTGCCAGCCCAGTGCCCAACCTTCCACAGAAGGCCACACATGCATGTACTCACACCTAGGGCAAATTTGGAGTATCCATTCCACCTACAGCATATCTTTGGGATGTGGGAGGAAACCACAACACCTGGAGAAAACCCACACAACGAACATGCAGACTCTGCACAGAAAGCACCCCAGCTGAGGATCGAACTGGAAAACCTCTTGCTGTGAAGTAGCAACGCTAACCACTGCACCACTGTGACCACCCTAAAGCTCATGATGTCATTATGGGATGTTAAAGTACAAAATTCCAGAGCTCTGTTGGAGGAAATGGGTTTTATGACTGATGATTTGTTACACTTTTCGACCTCTGTCCCATTTAGAGCCAATTCAGTAATTCACATGCATTGTTTAGTAAGGCAATGAAAAATTAATGAAGTTTGTTTTTCTAAAGTAAGCTGCAGGGTTAGGTTTGGGGTAGGGTTAGGACTGAACTTAGGGTTAGCACACATTAGTAAGGTGGGCAGAGGGGCTTTACCCCTTCCCCTAACCCTAACTATCCACCTTACCTTTGAAAGACCTTTGTAGTAACACTACGGTTGCACAAGGGAAGCTCAGACACTGAGACCCACACCAACAACCATGCACAGCACTAACAGTTATTACTTTATAGCCTTACCTCCTAACCCTAGCCTGCCAACACTTGCACAGACACACTTACCTGCATCTGTATCCTGAAATGTAAGTAGTCTGTACTGACAGTATTCTGACACTACAATTCACACTATCTGCATTCTGAAATGCCCATATCTTGAACAGTAGTAAGAGACACACACACACACTACATATATATATATATATATATATATATATATATATATATATATATATATATATATTTACATGGTCAACTCTTCATAAAGTTGAATTTCATATGGCCGAGACCATATGATCAACTTTTGGAAAGCCGACCATGTAAAGTAAACACTAAAACACAACGAACACTTACCTAAAAATTGTTAGGAGGGGGGCTCCGCCATCCACACCCCCCTTAACTTAAATATACCAACTCCAAGATCGCACTGCAGTATGGAAGAGGGAAAATTTTCATTCCGCACTGTACAGAGATAGCAGTTCCCCATGGTCGGCTTTTCAAAAGTTGATCATATGGTCTCAGCCATATGAATTTTGACTTTCTGAAAAGTTGACCATGTGAAGGGGACCCATATATATATATATATATATATATATATATATATATATATATATATATATATGAATATATAGTAACCGCTTGACCAATCTGAAAAATAAATTAAACTGAAGAAAAGTAAACCCACCCATGTGGGAGGGCTTTGCCCCTCACAACCCCCCTAACTAAACATACCAACTCCAAGATCGCACCACTGTGGTGGTAAAAGGCGAAGTTCAATATGGTGGCCAAGTGGTTACTTACCTGGAGTGAAAAATCGGTATTCCGGGACATCAGTAATATGGATTGCTGGCTTTGTCATCTCAGTCTTTTAATAGTCAGGTAAGTGGGATTTCGGTCTACTGAGGTAGACCCATATACACACACACACACACACACACACACACACATATATATATATATATATATATATATATATATATATATATATATATATATATATATATATAAAATCTCAGATGATTAAGTTTTCAGAAACTTGAAATTCATATGGTCAAGATTATATGATCAAGTTTCCGATAACCTGAACATCAAAAAAATAAATAAATAAAAACACAAAAAAACACAAGTTTTATGTTTTTGCAGAGGGGCAAGCCCTGCCTGCACCAGCCACAACCCCTGCAAATTATGTATACCAACTCCAGGATCGTACCACAGTGAGGAAAAGAGTAAATTTCCCAATCTGCACTGTACCGCGATCTTCATTCAAAAGCTTCAGGTTTTCAAAAACTCAATCATGTGAATTTCAAGTTTCTGAAATCTCAATTAACTGATAGGGACCCATATATATATATATATATATATATATATATATATATATATATATATATATATATATATACACACACACACACACACACACACACACACACACACACACACACACATTCACATATACACACATACATACCCACACATATATGTAATTAGCAGTGGTTCTGAGGACACATTACTCCCACATGGGGGTTGCAGGGAGGCTTGGGCCCAGGCATGTTTTGCCATTTAGTATGAGTTCTGTACATTGTCGAGTGTTGTTTCATAGTTTTCCTACTATAATAAAAAAGGATTTATAATTGTCCTTGGCTTCAGATGTTAACCTTGTTGCATGGGCTACCTTACTAGATTCTTTTTATTTTCTTAGTCAAATTCATAATATTTTGCTTGGCTAAGGAGTATTTAGATCTGTTGTGTAATCTAATGAGTTTTTATCTTCTTTTATTGTAGATTTTGTTTATGTTGGTGGACTACCAGGATGGTGTGCTTTTAAATTTCTTATTATATTTGTATCAGGATGGGACTGCAGATCCCATACATTTGTTTATGTGAGTATAAAACCCTTTTGCAAATTTATCTGTTGAGAGGCAATGTCTGGGAGATGTTGTTATGAGTGAATTTCAAGACCTCATTACACAATTTGAGGATATTTGTGTACTTAAAGTCTTTGAATGCTAATATATATTACTTTCAGAGGTTTAGATAGTTTGAGGGAAAAGGTTGCTAGGTTATTGTCTAACAATCAAATAGGGAGTTGCTAGTGTAGTTGGGTATGATCACGCTACATTTGTAAGTAACAGGTAAGGAATATTTTACTCTCTAGGTGGGTTAGTAGGAATCTGGTACATTGATTTTTCATTATAAGACCTAAAAATTAATTTGCACATATTACATTTGAAGTGTAGGTCAACTTATGGGTAATTAAGTCTGCTGGAATGATGGAGTTTGTATTTATCAGTAGTTCATCTGTGGCTTTTGTGAACCTAATACAAAAATCTGTGGCCATGCAAGTGACCGGGAACAGGTAATAAATCTTTTAGATGATTTTATTTAGTGTGATTTCAGATTTAATAAGTTCCATTTTGGGTCTCTGTGAATCTGTCTGGAGGTTATATGGTCTCTGACAAATATGGACATGCCATCACATTGAATCTGAAGACACATTAGGTGCTGAACCAAGGTATGGAAAAAGGGCTTTCTGAGCATTTAAACCATACTTCAGTGACTACACATATATGGATGCTTTCCAAATGCAGGAATGCTTCACAGTTATTTAGATTTCGAGCATTGGAAACAGCCACCTTAATTTGATTCTGTTTTGATACTGATTATGGTTGGTATGTTGGAATATTCATTAACTGAAGTGTCATCATATCACAGGAGTCCACTGTTACATGTTATCAGATAGGTGCCCCTTCACATGCTGTCAGTAAACAACCCTCAACTATAAATCCTTGGCTTGCATGTGCAGCCATCCCAGCAATAAACACGGATGTGCCTGTCCCTGCCATTGGTGTGGACTCTCATTAGAGTACTCAGCTGTCCATAGCATAGCATAGCATACCATTGCATACCTGTGACACATACTGTGCTCCTTCCCCTGTTCTATGCCTATTACAGCTCACAGTGTCAGATCACATCAGACAGGAGTACATCTCTTGTGTACTTGTGTCCTCAATGGTAGTAAATGGCAAAAGTTAAACAACTTCAGCAAAACTGAGGATGGCATTATGCTACAAGCACTGCTGTGATGGGTATTACCTGTTAAGTAGAAGGAATGCTCACCAGCGTTTAAGTGACCACACATAGCAGACCATTCTCCATGACATCAGTACTGCTTGTGAGCAGAACTGTGCAACCCAGCAATACTGCAAGTGTGTCACTGATATATTCATGTGCTACTTACAGGAAAACATGCAGCATAGTCATAGTGAAGTCATCCACTGGAAGATAGACATCTCCTTCTGCAAGCCTAACTGATAAGTAGTTCCCAGTGTCCTTGCACAGAAATGTTTGAGCCACAGGTATCATACCTGGAAAAGGAGATACAGTTTCTGAGAGTGGCCAGTCTTCACATGTCTCAGAGCATGATGCAACAGGTTAGCAACCATAATGCATATCTCCAAAGTATTTGAGGACGATATATTGGCAGGTCACAAAAGCTACTCTGTGTGTCTCCCTGAGGTTCATAGGATGAATAAGACTGTCAGTGGATGTATGCAGTTGTTCTACACCACCATGTATCCACTCCACAGGGACTCACATGTACAGTGGGTATTTACATTCACTGTGCTCTGTCTTATATTGTACATTATCAGGTCAGACCCCTGCTGTGGTGATATCTGTACAGACTGGATGAGACAACAGACTGAGGTGAGCATCTATGCAAGATCTGATGATGATTTCAAAACACAGATCAAGTCAGAGTCAAATCACACAAAGGGCACCAACTTTTTCCCTTCTATTTGGCTGGGAGATGGTATGGCCTCACCTCACCTGAGCTACAAACTGTCACCTGTTCCTGAGTAGTGGTGTTCTCAGTCACCTGAGAGTGAGAACACATGTACTCCTCCCACTGTGGCTGTAGCAGAAGAAGACAGCACTGCATCCCTAGTGGTTATGGCCTCCATTTAGCAGCCTAGCTGGGTATCCCAACATCATTACGTGACACCGCTGGTCTCTGATATGTATGAAGCACTACTGCTCAATCAGCCAATGTGAAGGGCTTATACATAGTTCAGTCTGCTGATCGAACTACTGTCATCTAGCACTGCCAAAGCCCTGAGGAGGCAACAGAGTTTAAGGATGATGACATGCTGGCTGTCATCCTATTTTACTTCCAAATTATTCCATACTTCCTCTGTGCAACCATATAAGCAGTCACTATTAATGCTGCAAGTCTTGGTTTTAGTTTTCCCACACCTTGCAAAAGGTTTACTTAAAATTAGAACCTAACACCACTTTCCAAATGTAATTATTGCTCTTAAGGTATCTTTGGTTTGGCTTTACTTGTCTTTTTCTTTAACTTGATTTCGTCTTGCAATTATCTCTAAAATTAAAGCTGCTCCATTGTAACTAAGTCTGGTGGGTAAAAAGTATCTGTCTTGCATGAAACCAACACTGGTACAACACTTCCTAATACTTTACTGCAGTTGTATGATTCATATAATATTTAATCTGTTTTATCAGGAAAATTCACTTTGCATTATTAATATAATTGGCTTGATTTTGTTACTTCTGTAGTAACATTGTTACTATATGTATATTTTATTTATTTATTTGCTTATAAGTGACTTGTATAAAAATACAAGTATTTAACTTCATTTATCATTCCACATTTTCGCCCTATGGGGCTTCTGTTTGTTTTCCTTATAAGAAGTGTTCAATAGTATCAAATATAAATTGAAGGAAATTAAATGGAATGCTAACTTACTTATATTGTTCTCTATAGAAATGGATCATATTTGTTTTCCGTGGTTGCTTCATGAGAATATGTGCATTTAAATAGTTGGATCACAATTCTGCATTGCTCGTTCTCTGATGCTTCCTTTCTATATGTCGCTTGCTGTAGTGACATAAAATGCAACTACTCCGATGAAATTGGTAATTTCATTTTATTTCATTTCCTTCCTGTTCCTGCTAACATGCCCAATTCAGTTGAGTTCTCTTCCACTTGATTTATCATTCAGTAATTAAACTGGGGAATCAAAAATGATCACATCCCTAGAGAGGATACAACCTGAATGAAATCAAATCCATTTCATTACCCTGACCTATCTGTTGCTTCAGTACATGGTACCTTGGCATGAAACTGTCACAGATTAAGTAGAGGCTTCATTCCTGTACTGCAGATAAGTTATACATTTTTACTCCCCGATTTGTCATACTGATGAAAACATATCAAGACATGGGTGTACCAATCAGTAGCACACAAAGGCCTGGCCCAAGACAGAGGCAAGTTGCAGTAATAGTAGTAGTAGTAGTAGACTCAATCACAAGAATGAAACATTTTACCACGGACTCTGATGTTATGCTTTGGAATGATCCATTTGTTGCCCCATGTTAGCTTGTATACTCTTAAAGACATATAAGTATTTTATGTAGAGTTTTTAATCAAAGAAGATTTTCTAAATGAACATATTATCTGGATTATTGGTTTCTTGATTACAGACACCAAATTAATGAGGTATAAGTCTTCACAGCCCACTATCTGACAATAATAGTACATGTCCAAATTTCATCTTTACTAGATTACTGTGATTATATACCTATACTTCTGAGTAATCTAGTAAAGATGAAATTTGGACATGTACTATTATTGTCAGATAGTGGGCTGTGAAGACTTATACCTCATTAATTTGGTGTCTGGTAATATATCAAGAAGAACCACAAAACAAATCCAGATAATATGTTCATTTAGAAAATCCTCTTTGATTAAAAACTCTACATAAAATACTAGTATGTCTTTAAGAGTATACAAGCTAACGTTACTGTGATTACATACCTATACTTCTGAATGCCGTGGTGGTACGGTGGTACCATTGTTACCTCACAGCAAGAGGTTCTCCCGTTCGATTCTTGGCATGGCTTGGGAGTGCCTTCTGTGTGGAGTCTGCATGTCCTCCCCACGGTTGGGTAGTGTTCGAAAGACATGCGTGTGTAAATGGACGTGCCTTTGGTGAAGTTTGGGCATCAAGCTGGCACCTTGGCATTTTGTAAAAATCTGCTGCCAATCATTAGCAGACCAGAATTCTGCTGTGGCGACCCCTTACTGGGAAAAAGCTGAAAGACAAACAACAACAACATACCTATACTTCTGAGTGAATAGTCTTTGCTATATGCAGTTGATATTAATTCCAGCAGCAAAGCTCTTCATGAGTGACTTCAGATTTTACGAATCTGTAGAAATTTAACAATGGTCTATCAAGTAAGATGGCAGCTAATTTCATCAGAAGACCTAAATGGAAAAAGAAACAAAAATCAGAAAAGGCAACTGAAGTTTCTGTGATGACAATGAGCACCCGAAAAATGCATATTTCGAGTATGCAGTTTAAAAATGAGGAATAAATTTGTCTTGGCACCTAAAGAGATGGCTGAAAACAGAAGGCAAACACAAAATGCAATGTTTTTACTTCAGTGATTGGCATACCAATTACTCATTTTGAAGATGAGAAAAAAAAAAAAGTATCCATGCCTGGCTTTCTTTTAATGGAAAATGGGTGACAAATTTGCTCTGCGAATCTGCCATATGCATAGGCGCTAATAAGCAAATAAGCTATGGATGGGAGGGGGCTGCATGTGCACAGGTGCATGATCACACTAAAATCTTGAACTCTCCGAACAACATCCGTAAGGTTAAGGAGAAAAGTAGTAAGGTAGTACTAACACCCAAGCCACAATAATGATTCAACGGTCTGCTACAAAGCTCATATACTGGGTATAATGGGCATTACACAGACTCCCTTCATGGGTTCAGTGGAAAACTAACAAATAACAATATGATATGAAGACACAGATAATGAGATCAAAACAGAGGAAGTGATGCAGAGATTGTTGCTGTAAATAGCCTCTGAGAATGCTGAAGTATATGGTGGAGGTTATAGATATTCTGCTCATGATTCCTGTAATTTGTAGCACTGTATAATATCCATTTGGATTAAGACAGCTTGAATGAGAATGACTCTTAAACAGGTAAGTGGTATCCTATACCTCAGTTACTCCAACTCAAAGGTAACAATATACAATAAGGCAGGGTACAGGCAATGCCTCACACATGTTCCTTTTCAGTAAAATAATTAATAAACAGCAGAACTGTATCCAGTTATATTATATAGTATGCACTTAAATGACAACTTAAAACAAATTTGTTGGTGTCCTACTATGCAAGGGAGATTTCAAGAACAACCCCATGAATTATGAATCTATCGCCTTAATATTAGTTCTAGACAATGAGACTAATGAACATACTTCTTGTCTTCTAGGTAGTAACTGAGCGACAGGTCCTTGTCAGAGATGAAATCATGAATCCATCCATCCACAACCCCCTTTTTGCATATGGGGTTGGGGTGCCACTTCAATAATGACAATCTTCTAGACCCAAGCTTTCTACCACCATGTGGCTAGCCCTGGCACAGTAGTTCTTCCACACCACATGCTCATATGCACACTCACACCTATGGCCAATTTATAGTGTCCATCTTTGGAATATGGACAGAAACAGGATCACCCAGAGGAAACCCACACAAACACAGGGATGACATGCAGACTCAACACAGAAGGCACCCCAGCCAAAAACTGGGGAAACTCTTGCTGTGAGGTGACAATACTATCCACTATACCACCATGAACACAGGAAAAAAAAAGTGGTGAAAAGCCCTAGATGATTTCAGCATTCAACATCCTTCAGTTTTCCCAAAGTGAAGAAAAGACCTGCTTTATTCTAGAAAACTGTAAGACTGTCATTGTTATATTACTGGACACCAAGATGTGGTACAAGTGTATGCAGTCCAGCTAGATGAGCTTATACAGCCTTTCCAAGCCAACTTTAAGATTGTGGTACAGCCAGATCCTAACCTGTATGAATCTGGTACAACAGTTTCAGTGAGACAAATCTTGTAATACAGTTGTCCTATATTTCACAGCAGTATTTGACTAGTTGCTGATGGTGCTTACAAATTTTGGCATGAGTGGAAATGTTTCATGGGTAATCAAGTTGGTCTATGCCCCTAAAATATTATAATATAAAGTAGGAAATGTCACTTACCAACTGACAGGATTACTTACGTGTGCTTTCCTGTCCTTCCTCCTTTTTCTCCAACCATCAGCAACCAAGGAAGACGCTCTATGATTCAACTCAGGAAGCTCTATGATTCAACTCAGAAACAGAGGTCTCACACATGAAAAAGAGAACATTATACAGGAGTTTGAAGATTACTGGATCCTTATAAACTACAATTCCTTTTGTAGACCTTTAGGGGTCAAACAATCCATTATGATGTGCTGTTTATTTCTTTAGTGCTTTTCAACAGAACAGCTAAAGCTTATTTAATTGGGAATGCCATAAAGAGGCTCATCTGTAACATATGTGAGCTTATATCATGGCTCAGAATATTTTTCATAAATAAACTGACAAAAGTTTTAAGAAAAGTTGATTTTTTTGTGAAAATGAAAATGTCACATAAATCCTTGTTTAAAAAGTAGAAGACCTCAGAAGAGTGAATATATTACTCCTTACTATTCCTTACTGCTCACTACATAAGTGGTCGCCATTCATTGATTTGTCAAAATACAAAAAAATGTTGATGCATACATATTGGAAGATAAAAAAGTCTCGCATGTTTAAGAACAAATAATCATTCAGCTCAGTGAAAGCAGACTTGGCCTTCCCAGTTATGTATGTTTAAGAGGGTTATGCATGTTTAACTGGGCGTTAGATAGACTTGTTATGACTCAAGGCTGTGGAATGGTCCAAAAGTGATTTGTTCATAATGAGGCAAGTGTACTGATTAGAATATGTGCAAGAAATCAAGACCAAAAGGTGTGCCATTTTCCAGGATCTCATTGTAACTAAGGCTGTACAATCAATAAGGGCTTTAAAAACCATGGGAAAATACTAGTTAATTATAATCAGTTGTATAACCCACTCACTGGCACAGAAAGAGACAAGATGCACCAATAACTCAGCTTCAGCAATGAACTAAGGCCACTAGAAGGCATGGTGGAGGGAAAAGATTGAAGCTACTGTGATCTGGTACATACAATACTGTATCAGTGAGAGGGAGATTGATGTCACAGAGTTGCCAACGGCATCATATGAAGAATGATCACAAGGGAAGTTAGCTGCCATTCATGACACCACTCAAAATGCGGTGGTGGGATAAACCACTATTATGGTGCCTGAGCCTCCTCTTATTCTGCCTCTTAGCCCTCACAAGTACGAGAAAAGACATCAGGACTGTGCTTCCTAAGCAGCCAATGACTGGTCCAGGGAGGAGGTATTAAGCAAAAGGAGTGAACAGTGCAGGATATAATAGCAAGGGCAATCTGTAAGAAACACATGAGGAGCGGAGGTAGCATAAAACTGTTAGACACTTTTCAGCAAAGTAAGGTTGATAAGAAACATAATCTAGCACCATATCATTTAAGCTTTCAATAATCAATATATTAATAATGATAGAATTCTAACAGTTTAAACGACTACAAATCATCCTCGTATAGTTGAGATGAGTGCAAAGTATGAGGTAATAGTAGATGATATAGTATTTGATAAAGATGATAAATGTATTTATTTTGTTATGTAATTTGTCAAGTAAGAAACATTTTTATTTTTATTTTTTTTTTATTTTACATTTGGAGGTACTGCCTGGGTGAAATAATTCATGAAGAAGAAGAAGAGGAAAAAAAAAAAACAGAGAGGCAGCAAGCTCTACGTATCAAAAACAGAATGGAAAGCAACACCATATAACAAAAATGGTACAGTAACAATTAATAGATGTATCAACAATTATGAGAGAAATGCATATTTACAATTCACATGATTATATTTCAGGTTTACATCATAGTGGAAATGCTGGTGGGTAGTGAGTCAGGGAACAGGGTGGGGGGGGGGGTTAGGAGGTGTTAGTTGAGAGAGATAGTAAAGCTGGAGGTTGGGAGGCCCTTATGTGATGTGGCCTGTTGTATGGCAAGCACATTTTAAAATTGTGTGAAATCATTTTTAGTTCAGCTCTGAAGGTGGGGAAGGGGAGTTGTAATTCTTTTAGGAAGTTGCAATATTTTACGGGCAAGGATCGAGAAAATGTGGTTGATGCAGTATAGCATGGTATGTGGGGGTTGGAGGGGGGGGTTGCTTGGGTGAGCCATGTGGGGGTTTACGTCTATGTGTTTAGTGTGACAGCTGCTGGTAGGAATGACCTAGGATGGAGAAGAGTGAAGATGGAAGAGCCTAGTAATAGATCTACTTTGTGCTGTACTGGAAGGCACTTGTTTTTTTTTTTTTTTTTTAGGGTGAGTCTGCGATGTTCATTGCAGGGAAAGTTATTGATGAAGTAACAGATTTTTTTTCAATAATCTGTGGCTTGGAAGAGTTTTTGTTAGAGGCAGTGGCTAATATTAGTCGATATTCAAGCTAGGTCAGAAAAACTCTTTTGCCTATAGCTACCCTGGTTGGTTTGGATAGGTATGGTGAGATTTTCTTGGCCAAGAAGAGAAGTTAGTTATCTTTTGCTCTCAATTTTTCTAAATGGGCATTGAATGTTAGTGATTGGTTTAGCCATAAACTGAGGTGTTTGAAGGAGTTGGCTGTTTCTATCAGTGTGCCATAAAAGGTGATGCTGTTGACTGACGTTAGTGATTTTTCAAGTTTTTAGGTGGTGTCAAATGGCATTATCGTTTTGTAATTTCAGTTGTACAGTGGTTATTGTGGGACCTAAAGAGTACTGTGTCACAAGCGCAGAGGATGAGTTATGGAGTAGGAAGGTCATGAGGCAGTTTGTTACTGAAACTAGAGAACTGAAAGGGAGCTAGGATAGACATTTGAGGTGCTCCCATCGAAAGATGTGTGAGCTGAGAGAAGGACATGCCTAATAAGAATCTGACAATTAATCTTGAAATCATAGATGTGTTAATAATGCCAATGTTCTAAAGATAAAGGAGGAGGAGGAATTGGTGATTAAAGGGCTGTGTCAGATCAAAGAATATTATTACCCCTGTCAAATGATCTTTGTCAATATTGAGGAGAATGTCAGTTAGGTACCAAAGTTTTGTCATTGCACTATGCCCTTTCCAGAATCCATGACATTTTATAGTAAGGGATGCCATTGTTGAAGGTAGCTTGAGGGCTGGGATATAAATGATTTTTCTAGAACCTTGCCAGGAGGGGGAAGGATGGAAATCAGACAAAATTGTGAGTTGTTTTGAGGCTTAGGTTGTTTGGGCTGTGGCGGGGGGGGGGGGAGTGCTATTTTACAGATGTTTAGCATTATATTTTTTATCAGGAAAAGGTTAAAGATGTGATAAAGAGACTAATTTAGAAATTTGCCGCAGTGATAGATTGCCAGAGAAAGATGCATTCTGAACCTAGAGGGGGGGAATCTATGGTCATAATTTCAAGTAGGTTAGTGATTTTTTTATATGAGATCTTTTCAAGTAGAAATGGGTGAGGAAGGGAAGAGGCTCTGGGAGAAAGGAGACCATAGAGGGTAGTAGAGTTGTTGCTGATATAATGGGGGGGGGGGTTCTAAACTGTCACAAAGTCAGAGCAGGTGAGAGGTCCTTGATTAATCTGGATTATGTTTAGAGAGGATTTGTTGTCAGAGGATTTGCATCCACTGAGCAGACTGAGCTCATACCAGAAGTGTTGGGTTTATTTAAGGTAAAGTTGCTTGGTTTTGAGTTGATTTTCTTTGTGCTTCTGTAGTTTGTTTACCCAAGTTCCAGAGTTTGGTAAAGGTAGCATCATAGCATGGGTGTTAGTGGTTGAATTGTTTTGCTATGACTGCCACACTTCATCCCTTAGCTTGAGAAGAGATTTAAGCTCTCTGGTGAGCCATAGTGTTTGTTCTTCTTTGAAAAGGCATTTTACCATGAGGAAGAATTTGTCCTGGAGATGGAGAAGTATTTGGGTAAGGGTCACAGCTGCTATGTTAGGGTCTTGGATGCTCCGTATGGTAGACCAGTTAATGGCTGTTAGATGTTTTTTTTCAACTTGGTCTTTTGTGTGGATGCCTCCTGTAAGCTTAAGTCAATCACTGTAGGGGTGTGCAGCAATGCTTGCAAGCTGCATAGCCAGCATGTCTGTGGTTCTAGACAATTTAAATGGAACTAGGAAAGTGAAATGTGACATGAGTGGAGAGTTAGCAGTAACACACTTCCAACAATCACAGTTGTTAAGCAAGATCTTGTTATCAACTTGTGTTAAACGACTGCAGAGCAGCACAGCTTTCTTACAATTCAAAAACAAGTTGTTACATGCCATGCTCAGTTTTAGAAATGGTAATGCAAGTAGCTGTGTAATGAAGATGAGTGGTGATCATCAGGGTGGAATAGCCATCTGAGGCATGGCTTGTACAACTGAGAAGGCAGTTTATCTAGGGGCTTCCTCAAAAGGGTGAGAGAATCCAGGCTAGCTAATACCTCCTATAAAACGGGAACAGAAAAGCCGGGAGGGATAGGGAGAGGGAGAGTGTTTAACAAAGTGTGAAGTAATAACAGAAGATTGCTAGCAATACTGAGAAACAATAGGCTTATTTGAAATTGAAATTCGTATGAAATGCCAGTGCACCTTAAGTATGTGTGCTATGTATTCAATTTTAGTTAGTTCAAGCAGTAAAAATATGTATGTAACATTCAACAGTGCTGGTACTTCATAGGAATTCCAATGTGATGTTGTATGATTGTTACTTATTTCTGTATTTGCTGTTTTTCTCTTCCCTGACTCCCTTAACCTTTATATTCCATCCTTGCACTCTCTATTATTTACTCTCCCTAATAGTAACAATGCAAATTTGCCTTAATTCATAGACTTTACCTGGTCTCCATTTTCTTTTACTTGCCCTGTAACAACTGTGTTTCCCTTTTAATATTACAGACTTATTATTTCTCAATTTTTTTGTTAGCTATCTTCTGGAATTAATTAATTCTTTATTAAACTTAACTTAGCAGCTTACAGGCACAGTACAATACCACAGTTCATAGGTTCATAGGTTCATAGGTTCATACTAGGCTATATGCCCGAGGGCATTTACAAGCCTAGCCCATAGTTTTGTGGCTTACGCCACCCCTTTAGTATGGGGAACTATACCCATTATTTTGCTGTGCCTCTGTCAAGCAGTGACACTGAGGTAATCCCTGGGGTATATCTGTGATCTCCCATCCATTGGTCAAGATTTCTCTTGAACAAGGCCAGCGAGGTGCTCTGCCTCACATATACCGGGATTTTATTCCACAGCATAGGGAGTCTTTGGGTGATGAATCTATCCCTCCAGCCGTCCTATTAATAGCCGTGGTCGAGGTTTAAGTCTCCCGCCCTTGTGGCTCTGACGGATCTAGATTTTTGAGGTGAAGCATATTCATCAAATCTGGGTTTGACATGGCCTTGTATGTTAGGCAAAGGTCACCTCTGAGCAAGCGGTGGCGACTGAATAGAGCTGGAGTTCTTTCAGTCGGGCAGCATAGGACAGATGTTTGAGACCCTTTATCCTTTTGGTGAGGAACTTTTGTGGCCTCTCCAGCTGCTGCAAGTGTCGGGTCAGATACATTCCGAATGGGGCATTGTACTCAATCATTGGTCTGATGAGTGATGAGTATAGGGAGACTATGACCTCCCTTGATCTAGATGAGAATCCCTTCATGATAAGGTGGGCAATGTAGAAGGTCTTCCTAACTACTTTAGCTACATGGGTGTCGAATGACAGACTACTATCAACCTGGGTCCCCAGGTCCCTGATAACTTCTTCTGTGCTCAGTGGATTGCCACCTATTTGGTAGCTAGGGGTAACCTTGTTTTTCCCGAAGGGAATGACTATGCATTTTTTGGCATTTAACTTTAGGCCATGGCTCTGGCACCAGTTATCCGTTTCTGTGAGACCCTTCTGAAGGATATCTGTGTCAGATGTGTTTTCTACTATGGCCCAGTTTGCAGTCATCTGCAAACTTTGTCAGCCATAACCTTCCTGTGTTTGCTTGTACTTCGGAAAAGTAGATGCCAAACAAGAGTGGGCCCAGGACTGAGCCCTGTGGTACACCACTTGTGACAGGCTTTGAGTCTGACATGGCGCCAGCAACTCTGACCCTGTGGGTTCTGTCACTCAGCCAGTTTGCAACCCATCTTGTGATATATGGGTTAACATTTAAGCTGATGAGTTTTTCAATGATACCCGAGTGGGGTATTGTATCGAAGGCCTTCGCCAGATCGAGGTAGGCTGTATGGACTGCCTTTCCTCATCAATGGCTTTGGTGACTGTTTCAAAAAGTCAACCAAGTTTAGAAGGCATGATCTGCCTTTGACAAAGCCAAACTGGGATGGATCCAAAGTCTGCAAATTCCCTATGTCTTTATTTATGAGGTCCATTATGATCCTCTCCATGGCTTTGCAGATAAGGCTTGTCAAGCTAATGGGCCGGTAATTTCCAGGGTCGGTGGAGGCACCGCCTTTGTGAAGTGGGACCACAGTTGCAGTGCGCCACTCCTGGGTATGTATCCAGAGGTAAGACTATGATTAAACAGCTGTCCTAGCTGTGGGTTTAATTCCTCGTTGAGTTCGTGGAGCACACAGCCGGGGACACCATCAGGTCCCATGGATGCTGTGTTTTTGCTTTGGAGAGAGCAGTTCTCACTTGGGCGTTGGAGATGTTTGGGGGCTGCAATCGCTTGGTATAGATATCTCTCCTTTTGGGGAGGGGAGAGAAGTTTGCACTGAACCTGTCAGCCAGTATGTTGGCAATGTCTGTAGGATCAGTAATCTTCACATCATTTTGAACTAGTTCTGAGCATATCTGGGAGTTTCCTCCCAGGTTTCTAACATAGCTAAAGAAGGCCTTATGATTGTCTTTTGAGTCTTTAGCTATTTTTCTCTCAAAATTTGCTTTGGATGATTTTATGAGAGCTCTTAGTTTTTACTTATAGTGATCAAGGGTGTCTTACCTTTTAAGGATTTTGCTCTATCTTGTAGTAGCTTCCTCCTTTTGTTGTAGAGTTTGTTTATGGCTGGGGTCCACCAGACTGGACGCTTGCCTTTGGTACAAAGAGTCTTTGTTTTGCTTGGGATTGCCTTATCCATGCAGTCCTGCAGGTGCTGGTAGAAGGCATTTGTAAGTGATTCAGCGGCTTGAGTACTGTTTTCCGCCGGCTCGGGGCCTTAAAGGAGACCACACTAGTCTTTAGAAGTGTGAAGTCGGCTTTGAGAAGTTCTTTACTGTGGTCTTTTTTATTTCAGGTGGGCGTGGGATGAGGATCTCCAGCGAGATTAGTTTGTGATCTGATCTCACCAGCGTGGGGTATACTTCGGTGTTGAACATTTTGCTCCCATGTTCGTGATGATGAGATCAAGTATGTTTTCTCCTCTTGTGGGGATGGTGACTAGTTGTTCCATGGCATTTGAGTTTATGAATTCCAGTAACTTTTGGGCTAGGGTGTTTGGGCTTGAGTAGTGTTCCCAGTCTATATTAGGGTAATTGAAGTCACCTAGTATGATGGTGTTTGGTGATACATTTATCCCTCTAGTGTTTTCAGGAAGGCCATGTGAGGTTCCTGAGTTTGTGAGGGTGGCCTGTAACATGCTACAATTTGCAGAGCAGTCTTGCCTATGGTTAATTGCACCTGGATGGTCTCCGATGCATCGTGCGTTGCCACCAGTCTTGAGGTGTGGGTGTCCTTGATGAATATGGATACCCCTCCTTTCTTGGTATTGTCCGGATTTTGGGGCCGGAACGCATGATAAGAGGTAAAACCTGATAGTGCTGGGGTGCTCTCAGGAGCCTTGAACCAGGTTTCTGTCACTGCACAGACATCGATGTTCTCCATACTGAGAAGGGCCTCGAGTGCGTGCATTTTGAGATTTAGACTTCTGGCATTGAGCAGCATTACCCTTAGTTTTTTTCCTTTTTTGTGTTCTAGGGTGGTAGGTTTAGAATTTGAGCCTTGCCTAAAAAGGCACTATGGGGTGGCAAGAGCCTTTGCCAATATCCGAACCCCAGGGTGACAGGTGCAAGCCGTCCCTTGCAAAGCAGCGTGGCTTGTCCAGCATGTCATCCCAGGCAGACAGACATTGGATCCCCTTTGAATGACACCAGAGTTTAAGCCAATTGTTAAAGCTGATCATCTTATCTCTGTATTGTGGCATCATTCTTGGTGAAGGTAGGATACTGCTCAAGGTCAGGGTCATACCTGCCTGGGCTACATAATCAGAGAGCTCCTCAATGTCTCTTTTCATGTAGTCCAAGGAGGTACGTCTCAGGTCGTTTACACCAGCGTGGACAATGACTGAGTCGTATTTGTACCTGCTGTTGAGAGACCTGAGTGCTTGCGTTATGTGGCGGATTCTAGCGCCCGACAGGCAGCTTACTGTGACCTTCTCCTTACTCAGTCTGGTGAGCGGGACGTCAGTGTGTCTGACTATGGAGTCACCAATGACTAGTGTGTCTGGCATTGTGTTTGGCCTTAAGGGCTGTGACTGTTTGACACTCTGACTGTGAGGTCTATGTGTTGCAGGTATTGTGTTCTGAGGTGGTGGTTGTTTGGGTGTCTGCTTTGGTGGCCTCTGCTGTTTTGGTAGATTTTTGATCAGAGCCGCCGAGTATGTCTTTGTGTGTTTATGTGTATGATTTGAGGTTGTGATGGTACTATGTGAGACTGGGTCTATAGTGTGTGTGGTAACCTTCTCCTCCTGACTGGTCTTGCCAGTCCTATGTTGAGAGAGCTCAGCCTCCAGTTTGGCCGTATAGTTGCATCTCTCGCATGTATTTGTGTTTTGTGGGAGGAGGAGAGGGTTGTTCTGTGTACATGAGGCAATTGTAACATTGCCTCAATATTCCCAGGTTCACCAGCTGAGCAGGAGAGGACACTAGCAACTGATCCCTCGACATGCTAGAAGGACTAGACAAAAAACTTTAAAAGAGATTCCGGGGACGTGGGTGACCGAGAAATGGGGTTTGCCTTTTGGGGTGCTATCTATAAGAGTGCCGTATCAAGGTAATAAGTACTGTAGGAGCAAGTGCTAGGTTTAACAGATAGAGAAAAGTCTACTTGGAGTCAAGTAGAGATGATCTTTTAGGTATTAGAGAAAGTGCTAGTAACAGGGATGCTTAAAGGTAAGATTGAAAAGAATGCACTCTGCAGTGTGCACTAGAGAAGTTAGATATGAAAGTAGGTAACTTGAGTTTTACCTGTTTAAAAAGTTAAGGTTTAGTGGAGAGTTACTATTTTTAAAACAGCAAGATGGACTGAAAGGGGTGGTTACTTTTGTATTTTGGTACTATGAAACACTGTAGGATGGCCAATAAATTTAAATAATTGAAGGGGTGGGATTTCAAAAGTGATGGTTTTGTGATTACTCACATAAGCCAGTGAAAGTAGAGAGAAATGAGATATATGGTCAGATTAACATAAGAGGCGGGCAACTAGAAAGACAGTGGTATTTAACAAGACAACTTAAATGGGTGGGAGGGCAGGAAAAATTCTGCCTGACTCAGAACAGAGAGAGCTGTGGTCTCTTTTGAAGTTTTAATATGCTGTTAAAACAGAATGCAAGCAAAATTCCAAAAGTGTTATACATATAACTAGCAGACAATCTCCCATTGTCAAATGAAAGAAAGCAGTCAGGAGCATTCAAAACACACCCGTTGGTATGGCTATATGCAGAACCATCCACCCAGTTCACAATTATCTAAGCAGCCATAACAACAACATTATCAAGAAGCACAAATTAATTCATTATTACCTACCATGCCTTAAAGCTTTTAAATTAAATTGAGACCATTAATGTTAAGTGCTTTTTAAAATACCGTAAGTTAGCTATCAATAAAGACAGTGATTTGTCTTTTTTCTTTGAAATTTAAACACTATGTTTTTAAAATTTTAAATTTTGTACTTTTTAATTGGTTTCATTTGCACTAGTTGGCAATTTAATCATGTATTTAAGGCACTGATTCTTTTAATGGAGTGTATTCTGATGAAGTTGTGTGATGAAAGCGGTCATTAAAGTTTTTGTACGCTATTTGCCTTGAATTGTGAATTGTGTTCGTTCAGTTTCCTCTGCCATTCATTGGATTTATTTGTCTTTTGGCTTTTTACATTTATCGGTCATATACAGCTTACTATGGTGGAGGTTGCCGACGAGTCTTTGCTGAACTTAACTATTCATTCTACACCCTCTTCGGGAGCTGACAAGGTGAACAAACTACTTTTAGCCACCTTAATAGACATTCAAAGTTCCTTAAAGTTCCTAATGGCGAAGGCTAATGGACCCAACACTATAATGCAAACATCGAGTCCAGCAGGATCCGCTCAGGAGTTAGACACAGTTATTGAACTGGGTAGTCCAACGCCAAACGGAAGCGAACGTGGAGCAAAGAAACAACGTTTGCCTTTTCCCGTTCGTGAAGGTGCTAGTATCAGCTGTGAGTGTTTACTCAGTCGAGGGAAGAATCCATTTAGTACTTCTGGTTGGTGTCTTGAAGAAGTAAACCATGGACTACTCAACAGTCAACGTGAGCAGTTATTGAAATTGCTCAAAAGGTACAAATCTTTGCATTTGGAAAACTGCTACTTTGCTCATTGTATAGAACTTGGCATTGTACCCAAGGGATTGCGATTTTTCAAATGCCCGAATGGGGTTGGTTTGGGCAATCCCATGTTCCAAACACTAGTTTCTTTTTTCAACGATGCTGGTTTAAGTTTCCTTAAATTATTGATTGAGAACAACGTTCAAAAAATGGGACTGCTAAAAAATGAAATTACTAACATTGAGGCTTGCGTTAAAGGCAAGCTCACATCTGACAACTTCAGTTCATTTTTTCAAAGCTTGTCTCAGGAAGTTAATCAACATTCTGTAGAAGTGACTAACAGGAAACAATTGAAGTTGAGGCGTGACATTGCCTCCTATAAAAACAAAACTGCATACGACAATTTTGCATTAAATATTCGTGGCAATAATTTTAAAGGACAGAGCACCAACATTAATGACAAGTGGGGTCAGCGTGCATACAGCGATGTTGTTTCCACTTCTAAAGCTGACACTAACGTCATTTTGTTTAAAAGTTCAGATAACAATGTTATTTCAAACAAGACAAATGCAGTATCGAGTTTGTTAGTTGACAACATTACAACTGACACTAATCAAGACTGTGGGGTTATAGACACCAATCGACAAGATCCCTCAACAGGTTTTTCACCAGTTAAAACTAACAAAGAAAAAGTTACTAGAAGTAAACCAGGTATTACTTGTAATGATTCAACAGTTAACAGAAAGAACCTGCCTACTACTAGTAATAAAACAACAGTGTTGACTCGAAGCCGCACTTTTTTGGAGTCCAACTCGTCGGGGGATGAGGAGTGATGGAACACACGGATCGTTTCAGTGTTTTAAATTTAACTGGACATGTCTTTAGCAACACAGAGTTGAATGTTTTAAAATATGGTTTTAATTTTGTACCAAATAGTAGAGCTAATTACAGCAGGACTGTAATTGATGTTAAAAAATTTGCCAGAAACCTGAATTTATCATATTTGATGCATGACTTGCGTAGCTCCAACAGAGTTTTAATTAAACCTTCTAGTTATACACCTAGACTGCATCATACTATCAAAGTGTTTGAACAATTATGCATTGAAGACCTTAGAAAACTGTTAAAAACAAGGGGTAATGTTCATGACAATTTGAACTTTAATGAAAGAAAAGCCTTGGAACATTTAAAAACTTTAAGTTGTCAGTTTAGGTTCATGAAGAGTGATAAAGGTTCGAATATAGTCATCATGGAGCAAGAAGTATATCAGGCTAACATGTTAAAAATATTAGACAACACAGATGAATACCAACAGGTCACTCTTTTTGATATTCGCAAACGTTTTCGTTTTATAAATTCTTATTTGTATGATGCTCTGATGTCTGGAGAAATCAGTACTGAATTATATGAATTTTGTGCAGTGCAGGAACCAAAGATTGGGGTGATTTTTGGAATTCCAAAAACACACAAAGACTTGGTGAATCCCCCGTTTAGACCTATAGTTTCTTCGCCTCATTCCATCACTGAGGGAATTTCGTTGGCTATAGATGCTGTTTTGGGGCCCCTTTTGAACAACAATCCATCTTTTATCAAAGATTCTTGGCACTTCTTGGAGAAATTAAAGGTTTTTTCTGAAAGTGGAACTTTTGATCCTGACAGGCACATTATTTTCACCTTAGATGTGGTTTCATTATATACCTGTATTCCACATCATGAAGGCATTGAGGCTGTGCGTAGTTATTTATTTAAAAAGAAACACTTCACCAATGGTGTTATATCCACAATTTGTGGATTAATAGGAGTCATCTTAGAGAACAACTTATTTTTATTTAATAACAAATACTATAAACAAAAAAGAGGTATTGCTATGGGCTCTCCAGCTGCTCCTACATATGCAAACCTAGTTAAGGCTTGGTGGGAGTTAAAAAACATCCCCCCACCTTAAAGGAAAAATTTCACATCAATTTTTTCTGCAGATTTATTGATGACTTAATATTTATTATAGAAGGTAATGTTGGCACCGTTGAAGCCTTCATTTCAGAGGTCAATTTGTCATCTAGTTATTTAAAATTCACCAAAGGTGACATCGGTTTGGCGGTCAATTTCCTAGATATTCACTTTTGGTGGGACTTTGTTGACATTAGATTTCACAGCAAAATTTTCAGGAAAAAAACATTTACAAATGGATATTTACACTACAAAAGTGGACACCCAAAACACATCATCAGAAACATACCCAGGGGCCAATATATTAGAGCTAGTCGTATGACCAGCAAAAAAGAGGACTTAGTCCAGGAATTCCATTTCATTGCTTCACTGTTTTTACATAGGGGTTATGATGAACTTTTATTAATTGAAAGTGGCAATGAAATTTTTAACAAGCATTTCACCCACTATCCAGCTATTCTGAACACTTCTACGGTTATTACAGTTGATCACCACAGTGAACCAGAAGTCAGTAATTTCAATTTCGATACAGTATGTTCACTTGAAATGAGTGGTGATGTCAACCGTATTAAATTTGTGCTTGAAAAGAATTGGAGGGTTATTCAAGGAAATCCTGATATTGTCTCAGTAGTTGGAAGTAAACCGTGTTTTGTGTTTCGTAACACCCACAACATCAAAAAAATGTTAGAGCACAACAGTTTAAACACTGGTAAGATTATGACAAACAAGAAGGGTATGTTTTGCTGTCAAGGTTGCAGGATTTGCAGATTTATTTCTGTAGGTTCCAGCATTGCAGTTGCAATCATAGACAGAACATTTGAGGTCCCTGAGTTTGTTAATTGTAATTCACATGGGGTGGTGTACATTGGTATGTGCACTGCATGCCCAGCATTTTATGAGGGAATGACCACTAGAGGTCTGGGCACACGCATTAAAGAACATTTATACAGTATTAGATGCACAGATGAAACCAATGCATTATATAAGCATTCTGTTGTTTGTCCCTTTTTTAAGAAATTTATTTTCTCTGTTTTAGAGGTTTGTAGACCGGATAAGAGAGCAGGGGATTTTAGAAATTACTTAGAGCAAAGGGAGACTCTTTGGCAGATCAGATTAAATTCTGATAAACCCCCTGGTTTAAATGAGACCACTAATGTTAAGTGCTTTTTAAAATACCGTAAGTTAGCTATTAATAAAGACAGTGATTTGTCTTTTTTCTTTGAAATTTAAACACTATGTTTTTAAAATTTTAAATTTTGTACTTTTTAATTGGTTTCATTTGCACTAATTGGCAATTTAATCATGTATTTAAGGCACTGATTCTTTTAATGGAGTGTATTCTGATGAAGTTGTGTGATGAAAGCGGTCATTAAAGTTTTTGTACGCTATTTGCCTTGAATTGTGAATTGTGTTCGTTCAGTTTCCTCTGCCATTCATTGGATTTATTTGTCTTTTGGCTTTTTACATTTATTACCTACCATGCCTTAAAGCTTTTAAATTATATTACAAAATAGAAATGCAGTCAACATTAAAGCATGACTGTTGTAAACAGAAAAGATTCATGTAAAGAAATAATTAAATACACTGGTGCAATCTATGTAAGGAGTGTGCTAGTGCAGAAGCAGTATAAAAAGCTGAAACAGAAAGAAATATAACATGTCACAATAAACTGATTAAAGGAGAGCAAATAGAAGTGCATGAAAAAAGCGAGAGAGGTAGGACTGTAGAGGGGAGAAGGAGGGTTAAGGAAAGCGTCAGGTTAGTGGTGAAGAGGGGGAGTGAGCTCCATGTAGATTCTTTAAAGGTTATTGGCAGATCAACAGTCAGTTAATACCACTCCAGAATAATTCATTTTGACAGTAAATTCTCTAAAATATGTTACGACATATATTGCTACCTTATGGATAGAAAAGGCATCTTTCTGATACTCCTGTAAGAGTCTTCTCAAATTGTTTCTTTTTTTTCTCTTGCTTAATTTTTTGACAAGAACAACAAGCCATAAATGCCTGCTATGGAAAAACTAGGTCTACTTTCAGAAATGTCATGCATGTGCATAACATCCACATCCCACCCCCACCCCAGTAAGGAAACCTCCATAAAAAACTTCTCCAAAACCAACTTCATGCTACTCAAGTCAGAAGTTACAAACTTCATGACAGCCATGTAGATGGGAACTGAAAGTTCGGCTGCTGAATCCTACACTAAGGCATTGTACGAGCACATCTACTCATGCATGAATCGTGCTATCCCAAATAGAATCAAGATGCTCTCCTCCAAAAAAAGAACCCAATCTGGTGGTCCCCTGCCATAAACAAATTTTACAACTAAAGGAAGAAACTGTTGCAGAAAAGAGGAAAATCCCAGGATGCAAAAACCTCCCTTACCATAGGTTCATAGGTTCATACTAGGCTATCTGCCCTAGGGCATTTATAAGCCTAGCCAGAGTATGTTTGGCTTTCACCACCCATTTTAAATTAATTTTGCTATGCCCTTTTTCGTGGTTAGTATATTGTGCCTCTGTCTAACAGTGACACAGAAGTGATACGCGGGGTAAACCTACGATCTCCCATCCACTCATCAAGATTCCTCTTGAAGAGAGTCAATGAGGGACTCTGCCTAACCTGGACTGGGATTTTATTCCAGAGTGAAGGGAGCCTCTGGGTTATGAATCTGTCCCTCCAGCATGTCCTATTTATTTCAGTGCTGAGGTTCAAGTCTCTCGAGCGCGTAGCTCGATGGGATTTGGATTTTTTGAGGTGCAGCATGTCCCTTAATTCTGGGTTGGACATGGCTTTATACGTCAGGCACAGATCGCCTCTGAGCAGGCAGTATGCCACTGAGTAGAGCTGGAGTTTCTTTAACCGGGCAGCATATGGCATCTGTTTGAGCCCTTTGAACCTCTTGGTGAGGTACTTTTAGGGTCTTTCCAGTTGCTTCAGGTGTCTGGTAAGGTACATCCCAAAAGGGGTATTGTACTCGATTATGGGCCTGATGAGGGATAAGTAAAGAGGCACTATGACCTCCCCTGATCTAGATGTCAATCCCTTCATGATTAGGTGGGCTATATAAAATGTTTTTCTAACCACTTTGGCCACATGGTTGTCAAATGAGAGATTGCTATCAACATGGGTCCCCAGGTCCCTAATTACTTATTCTGTACTTAATGGATTACCACCTATGTGGTAATTTGTGGGCACTTTGTTTTTGCCAAAGGGGATGACTATACACTTTTTGGTGTTTAGCTTGAGGCCATGGCTCTGGCACCAGTTGTCTGTTTCTATGAGGCCCTTTTGGAGGATGTTTGTGTCGGCTGGAGAGTCGATTGTGGCACCCAGTTTGCAGTCATCTGCGAACTTGGTCAGCCACAGTCCTTCCATGTTGGCCTGTACCTCCGAGAAATATATACCGAACAAGAGAGGTCCCAGGACTGAGCCTTGTGGGACGCCACTTGTAACTGGTTTGGAGTCTGACATGGCTCCAGCAATTCTAACCATGTGGGTTCTGTCCTTGAGCCAGTTTGCAACCCATCTAGTGACATAGGGGTTTATATTTAAGCTGGTGAGCTTATCTATAATGCCCAAGTGGGGTATTGTATCGAAGGCTTTTGCAAGGTCCAGGTAGGCTGTGTGGACCACCTTCCCCTCTTCAATGGCCTTGGTGACTGTTTCAAAGAAGTCAACCAGGTTTAAGAGGCAGGATCTGCCCTTAACAAAGCTGAACTGGGTAGGATCCAGTGTCTGTAGGTCCCCAATATCTTTATTTATGAGGTCCATGATGATCCTTTCCATAGCTTTGCAGACCAAGCTAGTCAGGCTTATGGGGCAATAGTTTCCAGGGTCCGTTGAGGCACCACCTTTGTGGAGAGGGACCACTGTTGCTGTATGCCATTCTTTGGGTACATATCCTGTAGTAAGGCTGAGATTGATCAGTAGTTTTATGTTTGGGTTTAGCTCTTCTTGGAGTTCATGTAGGACGCAGCCCAGGACACTGTCTGGTCCCATTGATGCTGTGTTTGTTGCTTTGGAGAGGGCGGCTCTTACCTGAGCATCTGAGATGTCAGGGGGGTAGCACTCTGCTGGGATAGATATTTGCCCTTTTGGTGGGGAAGGGGGGGGGGAGAAATTTGCGCTGAACCTGTCAGCTAGGATGTTGGCAATGTCTGTGGGTTCGGTGTATTTTTTGTCATTTTGGACTCATTCTGAGCATATCTGGGAATTCCCAACCAGGTTCCTAACATAACTAAAGAAAGCCTTGTGATTATCACTAGTGTCGTGTGCAATTTTTCTCTTGAAGCTGGCCTTAGACGATTTTATGAGTGCCCGTAGTTTTTTGCTAATACTGATCAGAGATACCTTCCCTTTTTTGGGATTTTGCTCTACCATGTAGTAGCTTCCTCCTTCTATTGTATACTTTGTTTATGGCTGGGTTCCACCAGACAGGACGTCTGCCTTTGGAGGATTGGGTCTTGGTTTTATTTGGGAATGCATGATCCATGCATTCCTGAAGGTATTCATAAAATGCATTTATAAGGATTCTGCGGTCTGGGCCGTATTTTCCACAGGCCCGGGGGTTTTGAAGGATTCCACCTCGGTTTTGAGGAGTGTGAAATTTGCTTTAGAGAAGTTTTTCACTGTGGTTTTCTGGGCAGGGGGTGGGGTCAGGATGTGAATATCCAGTGAGATTAGTTTATGGTCTGATCTTACCAGTGAGGGATACACTTCTGGTCTGGAGCATAGAGTCCCCATGTTGGTGATGATCAGGTCCAGTATGTTTTCCCCTCTTGTGGGAGTGGTAACAAGTTGTTCCATAGCATTTGAGTTTATGAATTATAGGAACCTTTAGGCTAGGGTGTTGGAGCTAGAGTAATGCTCCCAGTCTATGTTTGGGTAGTTGAAGTTGCCCAATATAATGGTGTTTGGAGAGACCTTCATATTTTCCAGTGTTCTCAGGAAGGCCGAGTGGGGTTCCTGGGTTTGGGAGGGTGGTCTGTAGCAGGCTATAAACTGGAAGGCAGTTTTACCCACTGTTAGTTGCACATGGATAGTCTCTGATGCTTCGTGCTGTGCCACCAACCTGGAGGTGTGGGTATCTTTGATGAATATTGATACTCCCCCTCCTTTTGTGGTTCGGTCCAAGTTTTGGGGCCGAAAAACATGGTATGAGGTATAACCTGGTAGTGCTGGAGTGCTCTCGGGAGCCCTGAACCAGGTTTCTGTTACTGCACAGATATCAATGTTCTCCATGCTAAGGAGAGTTTCGAGTGTGTGCATCTTGAGGTTTAGACTTCTGGCGTTGAGTAGCATTACTCTTAGTTTCTTATTCCTTGTGATACCTATGGAGGTGGGTTTGTCTTTTGAGCCTTGCCTAAAAAAGGCACTATGGGGGTAGCAGGAGCCTTTGCCAATATCCAAAAGCCCAGGGGTGACAGGTGCAAGCCATCCCTAGCGAAGCATCGTGGCTTGTCGAGCATATCATCCCAGGCTGACAGGCATTGGATCCCCTTTGAATGACACCAATACTTAAGCCAATTGTTGAAATTGATCATCTTGTCTTCATATTGTGGCATCATTCTTGGTCAGGGTAAGATGCTACTCAAGGTCAGGGTCATACCAGCCTGGGCTACATGCTCAGAGAGCTCCTCTATGTCTCTTTTCATGTAGTCCAGGGAGGTACGTCTCAGGTCATTCACACCAGCATGGACAATGACTGAGTCATATTTGTACTTGTCTTGGAGTGACCTGAGTGCTTGTGTTATGTGGCGGATCCTAGCACCCGACAGGCTGCTCACCATGACCTTCTCCTTGTTCAGCCTGGTGAGTGGGACGTCAGTGTGCCTGACGATAGAGTCACCTATTACAAGTGTATCAGGTGTGTTGTTTAGTCTTAAGGGCTGTGACTGTTCGGCACACTGGCTTTGTGAGATATGTGTTGCACGTGTTTTGTTTTGGGGTAGCAGTTGCTTGGGTGTCTGCTTTGGAGGTCTCTGCTGCTTAGGCAGATCTTTATTTAGAGCCTCGAGTATGTTTTTGTGTGATTATGTGTTTGGTTTGCTGTCGTGGTAGGTCTATGTGAGACTGGAATTGTAGTGAGTGTGGTTTCCTTCTCCTCCTGACTGGTTATGCCAGTACTGAGTTGAGCGAGCTTAGCCTCCAGTTTGGCTATATGGTTGCATCTCTCACATGTGTTGGAATTTGTTGGGAGGAGGAGAGGGATGTCTGTGTACATGAGGCAGTTTTAACATTGCCTCAAGATTCCCAGATTCACCAGCTGGACCGGAGAGGAGATTGACAACTGACCTTTGGACATGCTAGAATAGTATTGGGAATTCCTTTATAATTGAAAACAAGGGCCAATGGGGAACAAGGTACTCAAGGGGAGTTTGTGAGGGTGTAGTGCTTTTAATTTTTTAGTGCTGACTTATATAATTGCTTTAGTGAGCAAGTGCCAGGTAACTTAAGTGCAATGTGTTACAGGTAACTTAAATGCAAAAATGACAAACAGTAATGTTCTTTCAAGTGAAACAAAGAAATAAGTACAGTAAGCAATGCAGATATCACTAGGGATCCACAGAAGCACTGAAAAGCCACGTTTTAGGTGGAATTAGCGTTCCAGGGAAATAATAAGCAAACAAACAACAAGCATACAAACAAAGCTAGATTCAGCAGGCCTGGATCTAGTCTATGCTACAGCAAACAAGGTGTACCAATTTCAGTAAGAAACAGTTCAAATATGCAGGCACTATAAACCTTTAACCAGAAATTACCAGCTCAGAAGGGCAGAGTCCAGCCTCTCCTCCCACAAGAGTGCAGATCACGAACCTTCTTAATGTAAAATAACTGGCCTGAAGCCCAAGTGCTTAAACCAGAACTAATACACTTTTAGAATAACAGACACTGAGCTCTCAATCAGCAGTTCCCAACTTAGAAGGATGTAAGCTACCTGTCCTGCCACCACAGTGCATGCCACAAACCTTCCTAATGTAAAACAACTGGTCTGAAGCCCAAGTGCTTAATCCAAAAGACTTAGAATAATAGCTACACTTTAATCAAGTTACTACCAAGCAGTAATAAATACAATTGAATACTTTAAAGAATGCCTGGATTAGTGCTCAAGTTATACAAACAAAGCTAGATTCAGCAGGCCTGGATCTAGTCTATGCTACAGCAAACAAGGTGTACCAATTTCAGTAAGAAGCAGTTCAGATATGCATGCACTATAAGCCTTTAACCAGAAATTCCCAGCTCAGAAGGGCAGAGTCCAGCCTCTCCTCCCACAAGAGTGAAGACCACGAACCCTCTTAATGTAAAATAACTGGCCTGAAAGCCCAAGTGCTTAAACCAGAATTAATACACATTTAGAATAACAGGCACTGAGCCCTCAATCAGCAGTTCCCAACTTAGAAGGATGTAAGCTACCTGTTCTGCCACTACAGTGCAGACCACAAACCCTGTTAATATAAAACAACTGGTCTGAAGCCCAAGTGTTTAAACTAAAAGGCTTAGAATGAGTTACACCAAGCAGTAATAAATGCAATTGAGTACTTTTAAGATGACGCAAAAGCAAAATAAAGTAGAAAGAAACACAAATGCAGTAAAAGCAGATCATTTTTTTTTTCAGAAAAGTAGCAAAAGCAGTAGTAAAAACAATTCTCATGCAGCACAAGCTGGCACACTTGAGTATGTAGCAATATTAGTCCACACACAGTTTGAAAAAATGTAATTAAATTAAAAAGGATTAAAAGCAAGTGCAGAAAGGGTTTATTAGGTAGAATGCGGTAAAGAGATGGGACTGGGGGAGTGTCCTAGAGCAAATCTACAGTGGGGTGGGCACTGCAAAAGCCACCAAATTTAAACTACAACCAAGAACAGGGAGGAGGGGTGAGGAAAAACAGTTTCAACACAGATGTGAGGAATGTGCAAATTATAAAGCCACAAAAATATATACTGATCTCTATATATTTGCAGAGCAGTAAGACAACAGATATCTAAGCAACAATTTAGCTCTATAATACAGAATAATACAGAAAAATATACTCAGCTCTATATATTTTCCGATAGTCTTGTAAGGCTGTCTCTCAAACTCAGGTTCCAGTTTAAATGCCAGCCTCAGGAAGAAGCTGAGATCCCTCATAAAATCCTCCAAAGCTAGTTACGAAAATAAAATTGGCAAAGATTCCAAAGATAACCACAAGGCATTCTATGACTATGTCAAGAATCTAAATGGCAATGCTCAGATGTGGTCTGAGCTACAGCAGAATGGCATTAAATATACTGATCCCAAAGATATTGCTAATATCCTGGCAGATTGATTCAGTGCCAACTTTACCCCCCTCACCCCCTAAATGGCCTATCTCAATACCAGAATATTGCCATATTCCAGTAATAACGGCCACACAGGTAAAAAACGCACTCTCCAAAGCTAAGAATATAGCGTCCATGGGACCAGATGACATCCTGAGCTGTGTACTACATGAACTACAAAATGAACCGGCACCTCATCTAAGTGTCATGCTTATTCATACCCTCACCTCAGGCTTCATGACCACTGAGTGGCGCCCAGCTACAGTTATCCCACTCCACAAGGGGGGATCCACCTTGGATCCCGGGAACTATTGCCCCATCAGTCTGACGAGCCTGATCTGCAAGGCCATGGAACGTATTATCATGGAACTTATAAACAAAGAATTGGCAACCTTCAAACACTGGTCCCCACCCAGTTTGGGTTCGTGAAGGGCCGAGCTTGTCTCCTGAACCTGATTGACTTCTTCAAATCAGTCTCCATAGCCGTGGATGAGGGTAAGGCAGTCCACACAGCCTATCTGGACCTCGCCAAGGCCTCTGACACCATCCCCCACTCTGGAATCATAGATAAACTTACTAAGCTGGGCATTAATCCCTACATCACTCGATGGGTTGTCAACTGGCTTACTGACAGAATCCACACTGTAAAAGCTGACTCCAAATCCAGCTCCAGACAAGTGACAAGTGGAGTATCTCAGGGTTCAGTCCTGGGACCTCTCTTGTTTGGCATCTACTTCTCTGAAGTACAGGCCAACACTAAGGATCTCTAGTTCGCAGATGACTGCAAATTGGGAGCCATTACTGAACCCCCAGATGATGTGGATACTCTACAAAAGGGCCTTACAGAAACAGATGCTTGATGCCAGAGCAATGGGCTCAAGCTCAATGCCAAGAAATGTATAGTTATCCCCTTTGGGAAAAAACATGTACCCATGAATTACCACATATGTGGCAGTACACTAAACACTGAAAGTGTGATAAGATACTTAAGGACACAGGTGGACAGTGGTCTCACCTTCAATAACCACATTGCCACAACAGTCAGGAAATCCTTCTATGTGGCACACCGCATCACTAAGGGCTTTTCATACAGAAAAAAGAAGGTCATTGTCCCACTGTACTCATCCCTCATTAGACCCATTATAGAATACAACACCCCATTTGGTATGTACCTCTCAAGACATTTGCAACAACTGGAAAAGCCGCAGAAATACCTCACTAAAAGAATCACAGGCCTAAAGCAGATGCCCTATGCTGACCGCCTTAAAAAACTCCAGCTATACTCTGTTGCATATCATCTACTCTGAGGCAATCTCTGCTTAACATACAAGGCCATGTCAAACCCAGAGCTGTTGGACATGCTACACTTAAAGAAATCCCAATCCTTCAGAGCCACATGCTCCAGGGATCTAAACCTTGTCATCACAATAAATAAAACATGCATGAAGGATAGATTCCTGACTCAGAGACTCCCCAGACTCTGGAATAGACTGCCCATACATGTCAAGCAGAGCGCATCTTTGGCCCTCTTCAAAAGGAACCTTGATGATTGGATGGGAGAAAGGAAATTCACCCCGGGGATCACGTCAGTTGCCCTGCTAGAAAGGGGTCCAGGGAAGTAAATAGTGTGGGAAGAAATAGCCAGGGAATTGTTATGGCTAGGCTTGTATAGGCCCTAGGGCCGATAGCCTAGTACCAACCCATGAACCTATGAACCTTTAAAGTGAGATCAACCAGCTTTACCCATTTTTTTACACACCTTTATTAACTTCACATATTACACAGTGACATGAGTATACATACAGTTATAGAATGAAAAGCTTTGTTCTATATTGGTAGCAGTGGCAGCTTATGACTTCAAATCAAAGGTGGGCTGCAGGAGACAGCTGAATGGGGTGGGGCCAATTAGAAAGGGGTGGGGCTAACTTTAATGGGGCAGAGCTATGCTACAGCAGGATCAACACTAACCATGCTATTTTACATAAAATAACTGCTCAGTCACTACTGCACATGCTGAATAGTCTACCAACAAATAGTAGACTAAATCGCATTTCAGAGCTAATCAGGTATTTAGGTTATGCTGTAAGAGCACAAAACCTTAACATCTCTTAACAGTAAAAAAGTAATAGGTCTTGACTGCATGAAATTATTATGAGTACACATGATGTAGTAAACATACCTTGTATTACAGTTACCACAGATGGGAGGCAGAGCATATTGCTACTTGTATGTATAGGTTAGTTTGAAGACTTACTATGCAGTATGCTGCAAACAGTACTGCGTATTCTGTTTATGCACTTAAAGAGAAGCTGTGGTCCCATCTAGAACACATGAGATCAAATTGGATTTGATATTCTTTCCTTTTCCTGGACACACAATCAGGATTGCTTCAGGTTTCCCAAGCAAATACAGTATTCACTGTACCCTACTAAACACCGAAAGTGTGATAAGAGACTTAGGGACACAGGTCTTGCAGTACAGTACCAAATAAGTGCTTCTGTTGTGCTCCTTTGGGTATTTCTCAGACAAACTGACTTTATCTACAAGTAAAAACCTATCTTTATTTTGTGCAAACATATCAGTAACTCTTTGGTTGAAGTTTGTTATACTCTGTGTTAACCCTTTTCCTATGGAAATCATAGTCAAAGCATACATTCCTTCCTGCCCCATAGCACTACAAAGAAACATTTTAATTAAATTCTTTTCAGTGTTGAGAAACACCTTTCTGCCTCAGCAGTTGACACTGGTTTGGAGGCTATAGTCAACAACACACTGAAGGCTCCTGAAAACACACCGGTCAATTAGTTGCCCACCAAGAATTTTAACATCTTGACTGCACTGCCACTTGATACAAAGTCTTCATGGCGATACACCACTCCCTTCTGTTCTAAGTTGTCCCACTAACAGGAATGGATAGCTTTCTATGGTTGCTGTCAACAGATTTTCTGGCAAATATTTTGTGTATGCTGAAAATTTTCTAGGCAGCAGTGGCTGAGAAGCCTGAAGATGCCCAGTTTGTTCAATTTGTGATGTTTGCCTGCAACTTTATGACATCACACACTTACTTCGCAGCAACAGAAAATGTGTGGTGCAGTGGCAGTGATCCTGATGTTCCTCATCTATGTTTTTCCAGGATGTTCTTTGTCTGTAGGTAGTGTTCTTCAATGCTGTCAGTATCTGACCTGACACTGTCACTTGTACACAGAAATATGTCTACATCCTTTTAAACTGTGGTGGTATCTGTGGTATGACACTGAAGTTGCCTGTACAAAATGTCATTGTACGATGGAAAACAGTCAGCCAAACCTTAAAGTCATTATCTTCAAGTGTCCACATTCGCCAATTTGCTTCCTGCACAGTTGCTGCAGCAGATATAGGACACTTTTACAAATAATAAAAACACTCTGGCAGCAAGTCCTAATTTTCATAAACTGCACTTACAGAATGGATATTAAAATTCCACCATGTTCCAGACATATGTGACATGTCTCATGCTACTATATTGTCCAGAGTAGCTTGTCTTTGAACTGAACATGAGAAAGGCTGAAGAGTTAAAAAAATGTTCTTGTTTCAGTATTATATAGACTGGCTCTTTGCATTACCGGATTAAGTTGGTGGGTGTAGCAGTGTATATAATAAGCATACTTTAATTCCTATCTTATGCTGGCCTGGACTCCACACTGAAATCCACTCACAACAGATGCACCATCATAACTCTGAGCAACTACTTTTTGCATGCTGGTCCCCTACTACTTCTTTCAGCAGTTCACGTATCACGCCACCAATATGCTCTGCAGTCTGTCCAGGTGGTATGAAATATCAGCAAAATCATTCTTGCACCTGGCCATTGACAATATAATGGAACACAATGGCAATTTGCCATAGCCGTACAACAACAGTGATTTTGTCTATAATTACTGCTACAACATTTGCAGTATAAATCTTTTTTATTTCTTCTATATATATTGTTACCATGTGATCCAGAACTTCATTCTGAACTGTTTTTGATGTTCCTTTAAAAACAGTTGAAGTATTTATGTGTTCTGCCAACTTCTAATCAATACTACAGGTGAAGCCTACCAGTCTGCAGAACATCCAGCACCCAGTGAGTCTTCTGATTCATTGTGGCCTCTCAAAGCTACTTCTTCAGCACACATTTTGATGCAGACAATTATAAGTGCAGAACACGCTGGATTTCTTTCACTTTCTGATTATCTCTTTCCACTGATAAGTGGTGTCCAGTACTTAACGGAGACCACAGCTCCCAACATCACTAGACTCAGTTTGTTGTCAAATTGTTCAGAAGACTGTTCATGACTTCTAGCCTTTTCTACCATTCTGTTCAGGTCATTCACACCCTTCGATGTCCAGGCATCCTCTCCACCAAACAATAAGCATGGGAATCAGTACAAGGTGTTTGTTTCCTCACACCCACAGATCCAGGTGCATTTGTCATAGACTGAGCAGCTGAAGCTGCATGTGTATGTTCTTGACCTACTTCTACCTTGTGACTCCATCATGAGATCAGATGTAGGTCTTCCTGCCCTCTTAATCATTAACTTTTAATCACAAGTCAATTCTCTAACATTATTAGATTTTAGATAGGCCACTGTAACAGCCTGCTCAGTCATTCTGGTGTTGTAGTGGTGGTAATTCTGAAGTAAACATACTACTGAAATTATTGAATGCCGCTGTTGTTAACATTTAAAATACAGCTTCATGTCCAGTTCTCATTTCAACAAACAGGCCCCCTTGCCCATGATGACCAACCTAAAGTATCGGTCTTTCCCTTGCAAGGATTAAAAAAATAGTTACATTAGAGAGTCGATTATCCGAACTAATTTAGACATACGGTAGTTTGGACAATCAAACTGTTCAGATAATGAAACATATAACTGAAATAGATAAAAAAACTTTTAAAATCTTGTTTTTTATGCATGCAGGAATACACTTTTAAATCATTCAGTGATTCCAGTGGACAATAAAGAACATTTTTCACACACGATATGCTACAATCTCAAAAAACATGCTCAGGCGAATACATATAATGTTTACATATTCAGACTTTATGATTTTTCCTACCCAAAAACTTTGGAAGGCTGGTTTGGATAGCTGATGTTTCGGATAATCGACATTCATATAATCAACTCCCTACTGTATAATAATGCTTTCATTAATTTTTGTTTTGTTGGTGCACACTCTGTCACAGCTTGCATTCATCTGGTTTCTCCCAAATACACATCAGTCCTGTAATACCAAAATTAAACGAACAAAACAGGGCCAATCATTTCATCCTCAAATAGTCACCATATCAATTGCCCACTTCAGTTTCTGCTTTGATCCTGCCAGGATTAAAATAACAATAATAGATTTGTATTAGTATAGTTTTGCTGTACAATAACAGTAGTCACACCCTGTATGCCTGCCTCCCCCCTCCTCCACATTAATCTTGCAAAACCAGAATTGCTACAGTAGATGGAAGGGTTAATCATTTCATTCATATATATGCATCGTCTCCCCATCCAAATTTCCTACCAACATTGCCTACCCACAGTATCCCCATTTGAAACTATAAGGTTAAAAAAATGCAAAAAAAAAAGACAGTTACATTAATGTATTTCATTCATGCAAACATTAGCCAAAGTTCAGTGTTTGTAGTCACTCCATCTTACACCACCCAAATGCACAGCAGTCTTGCAAAAGGCAGAATTGCAACAGTAAATAGCAGGACCTGTCATTCCATTCCCAAACAGACAGACTATACCCCCCATACTCATTAACCAATTAAAGTAGGTGGTTTGTCCTTGCCAGGATTTGAAATAATGTTTTCATTAATGTATTGATACATGCAAATATTCAGAGTTTGCATTCCATCTTGTTTTACCCGAATACACATTAGTCCTTGAAAGCCAAAAATTATAGCACCAAAACAGTGCCAAACAGCCATCATATCAGTTGCCAACCTAAAGTATCTGCTTCCTTTAGCCCTGCTAGGATTAATATAGGTTCATAGGTAGGTACTAGGCTATCTGCCCGAGGGCACTTATAAGCTTAGCCGGAGTGTGTCGGCTTTCACCACCCCATTGATCAATTAACTGATCCCCTGTCAAGCCGAGCCAATGAAGTGATCCCAGGGAGATATTTTCTGTTACCCATCGACTCGTCAAGGTTTCTCTTAAAGAGTGTTAATGAGGGGCTCTGACTAATGTAGCTTAGAATTTTGTTCCAAAGCATGGGGAGTCTCTGTGACAGGAATCTATCCCTCCAGCAGGTTCTATTAATTGTTGTGGCAAGGTTTAGCTCACTAGAGCACGTGGCTCGCAGTGACTTGGATTTCTTTAGGTGGAGCATGTCCATCAATTCTGAGTTGGACATGGCTTTGTAAGTCAGGCAGAGATCACCTCTGAGTAAGCGATATGCCACTGAGTACAGCCGGAGTTTTTTCAGTCGGGCTGCATAGGACATATGTTTGAGGCCATTAATCCTCTTGGTGAGGTAATTTTGTGGTCTCTCCAGCTGTTGAAAGTGTCTTGTGAGGTACATCCGAAATGGGGCATTGTACTCTATGATGGGTCTGATGAGTGACGAGTAGAGGGGCACTATAACCTCTTTATTTCTAGATGTGAACTCTTTAGTAATTAGATGGGCCACATAGAAGGATTTCCTAACTACTTTGCCAATATGATTGTCAAAGGAGAGATTACTATCTACCTGGGTCCCCAGATCTCATATTACCATTTCTGTATTAAGGGGGGTTGCCACCTATGTGGTAATTCGTGGGTGTTTTGTTTTTCCCAAACGGGATGACTATGCATTTTTTGGCATTTAGCTTGAGGCCATGACTTTGACACCAGGTGTCCATCTCAGTAAGGCCCTTTTGGAGGATGTCCGTGTCAGCCAGAGAGTCAATTATGGCTCCCAGTTTGTAGTCATTGACGAACTTGGTTAGCCATAGTCCTCCTGTGTTTGCCTGTACTTCTGAGAAGTATATGCCAAACAGTAGGGGTCCCAGGACCGAGCCTTGCAGGACACCACCTGTGACTGGTTTAGAGTCTTTTCTGGAGCCCGCTATTCTTACCATGTGAGTTCTGTCTGTAAGCCAGTTGGCAACCCATCTCATGATGTAGGGGTTTATGTTCAGGCTTGTGAGGTTTTTTGTAATATCTGAGTGGGGAATGGTGTTGAAAGCCTTGGCGAGGTCAAGGTAGGCTGTGTGAACAACCTTTCCTTTGTCTATGGCCTTGGTGACTGTCTCAAAGAAGTCAACCAGGTTTAGTAGGCATGATCTGCCTTTAACAAAGCTGAACTGGGTCGGGTCAAGTGTTTGGAGGTTCCCAATGTCTTTGTTAATGAGTTCCATGATGATACGCTCCATAGCCTTGCAGACCAGGCTAGTCAGGCTTATGGGGCAATAGTTACCAGAGTCAGTTGTGGACCCTCCTTTGTGGAGTGGAATAACCATTGCTGCGCACCATTCTATGGGCACATAGCCTGTGGAGAGGCTGAGGTTGAACAGCGTGTTTAGTTGAGGGGTATGAAAAGAGTAATGGTTGCATTAATTACACAGAAATACTAGTCAGACAGTCTTGTAGGACAGTTGACTTTACCCAAATACACATTAATCTTTCAAAGCCAGAATTGCAACTGTAAACAGCAGGGCCAGTCAACTAATTTCATTCACAAACATCCCCTCCACTTCCAATTCCTGAACAAAAGTATCTACTTTGACTCTGCAAGGATTAAAGCACAAATAATAGTAACAGTTGGGTTACATAATTCCTTTAATATCATTTTGTTGACAGAAACATTAGTCACAGCTTATGTTTGCCAGCTCATGTTACACAAATACACATTCAATTTTTCAAGTTACAAAGACCTGTGTCTGGAGCTTTTCTCCCCAGGTCTCCGCTGAAACCTGGCTTTGTTCCAGGTTGGGCTTTCCTGGTAAATAAATGTTAAATAAATAAATATATATATAAAAAAATATTATTTATTTTATTTTTGTTTACTCAGATTTGTCCAACTGGCTTTAATCAAATAAATTCTTTTCAGTATATGTCTGGGGAGAAAGGCTCCAATATATTACAAGCATTTTTAAAATAGACATTCAGTATACATATGAACAGATATGAAATAGCAAACATTAAAAATGACTCATACATTTGATAATTAGATTACATTCATCTGAAAGTACAATTATTAGAGTCTTGCAAAGCTGGAGTTAACAGCAGTAGTAAACAGCAGGACAAGTTGTTTCATTCACATGTAGCCCCAATCCCCATTGCCCACTCTGCCCACAGTATCATATTTGGCCTTGCAAGTTTAAACGATAAAATAAGATAAAAGATGCAGGGAGGAATTTAAAAAAGCCTACACATTTTTTCTATGTAGGCATCGCACCACACTGCTTACACAAATGTAAGCAGGTTTCATATTCAGTAAACACTGCTGAGCGGTGCTCGAGCACGTGCCAACAAGGGAAGTTCCTTAGTATACAAATCACCTCATAAGGAGGTGAATCTCATAAAAATTAGTCAGGCAGAGTGATCCAGCAAGCAGATAGTCAGCTCTTCAGACCCCATGTCAGTGTCTGTAGTGTACATAGAAAAAATTATGTGTACAGGAGTGTAGCCAAGACAAAAGAGGCTGTAAAATGTAACTATATGGACAAAAATGGCATACCACATACACAAATGAGTGATACTATCCTCCTGTGTGTGTGAAAAATTAAAGGAGTAAGTTAAATTAATTTTATTTTTTTTATAATCTGGGCATGTTTACACAGTGCACTGCAGTGCTCAAACATGCTTTATAAATATAAAAATAATAAAAAATGGAAAAAATGAAAGTTAATATTATGTGACAAAAAATGTATTACAGAACCTAACGTGGAGTATGTGCAATGGTGCATTGGTGCTGCTGCTAACATGGTAGGGCTAGGAAGTGTGTAGTTTCCAGGCTGTGAGCATGGATCCCTATGCAAATGAGGTGGAGTTACTGAATAGCTTAAAGGGGTAATCATGTCGGCATATCCCCTCTGTGTAGGCAGACAGCCATGTTGGTGTTTACACAGGAGGTAGCTGACATCAGGGGAGGGTGTGTCTAATGACTTCTAAGCTTATTTCAGCTTAGCTGTGCCTGTTTGCATGGCACATCACCGTGCTGAGCATGTCCTTTCAGGGGGGGTGTGTGCAGTAACTTCTAGGCTTTGTTTAGCTAAGGGGAGTGTGTTTCCATGTGTTTGCACAGAGCGCCACTATGCTGAGCATGGAAATCTGGGGGGGGGGGTATGAGTACTAAGTGCTAAGCTTTGTTTACCTACAGGCCAAGCGTTCGCATGGCACATCACAGTGCTGAGTGTATCTAAAAGCCAATGACATATTAATTAGTTTTGACCCTGTTTAACTTAAACTAAGACCATTAAATGATGTCAATGATATATTAGGCAGGTGCACTGCATCATAGGTAGCCAATCACACAGGCAGCACCTACAGTAGAGCACCATAAAGTATGTAAACACCCTGCAATCTGATTTTTCCCCCATTCTCTGCCCCATTAGAATACAGACTTGGCAATTTTAACTCAGAGAATGCTATGGACTGCTGCATGTTTACTACTTCTGTATGTGCTAGATGCTGAAGTCAGTGCTGCTGCTAACAATAGGCCTAGACAGAGAAGGAGAAGACTGTTCAGGCCCACGGTAACCTTCCAGGAGCTACATTAGCTGGAGATTATAGAGCACTACAGGGTGGACAGGGACATACTACAAGAACTCACTGCTCTGCCGCTCTCAACTCAGGCCCAGAGCCAACAGAGGGGAGCCCATCCCAGTGGAAACAAAGGTATGTGTAGCCCTTAGGATACTAGCTACAGGGACTTTCCAAAGACCAACTGGAGGCATGATGGGGGTCTCACAGGCATTACCATCCTGGGTACTCCACCAGCTCCTGGATGCCATGCTACCACATGTCAGTGAGCACATTACTTTTCCCCTCACTCTTGAGGCAAGGGCCAACAATACACAACACATATACCATGAAACACACTACCCTGAGATACTGGGTTCCATAGATTGAACTCATGTAGCTATCAAGTCACCATCCAGTGAGGAGGGTAGAATCTACATCAACCGCAAGGGGTACCACTCCATCAACTGCCAGTTCGTGTGCAATACTCAGGAAATTATCATGAATGTGTCTGCTGGCAGATCTGGCAGTTATAACGACTCCAATATCTGGCATGCATCACAGCTCTTCCAGATGTTTTCTTGGGGGGACATTCAACACCGCTATTTACTGGGGGATGCTGGCTACGTACTGGAACCGTGGATGATGACACTCATCAGAAATGCACACACCCAAGGAAGAATGCCATAATGAGACACACTCACACACACACACACGCACACACACACACACACACACACACACACACACACACACACACACACACACACACACACAGACATAGTGTGTGTGTTTTGGCTTCTGAATGCAAGGTTTCAGTGCCTTGACATATCTGGTGGAGCCTGTAGTACTCTCCAGCCACGTGTGCACATATGTTCACAGTATGTGCTACTTGATATGATCCTGCAGAAACAGCTGCAGCAGGATCAGACAAGAGAAGGGATACACAGCCCCCACCACTGCATAGGTCACCACAGCCACAATTACAGCCTCATATGGCTAGGATAATAACTGCTAGGATACTATATGCAGATAACAGTACAAAGTGGTATCACCCTGCAGACCAAAGATGCTGTTCAACACAAGTCTAGTTTGTGTAATGCTCAAGTACTGTGTCTGCAGTCACATATACAACAGACTTAATCTGTGGCACGTGCAATAGATACTGTGGTCTATAGTGTGTAAGACTAGATAGGTATGGATTCTAATCTTACACCAGGCTATTTGGTGCTTATGTGCATGTGTATGTGTATCCCCCTGCAAAATAACTAACTGACATGCCCTCATGGGCAATCCACTGCAATGGTTATGCACTTTTTGGCCCTGTAACTTGCTGGTGGCTTCCAAACTGCCCTCTTCTATGATGTCATCCACCTTAAGACTACCACATGACAGATGACCAGATGATTGCCACAACTGTCAGGAGCCCCCAAATAGGGAGCTAGGTTATGGTGGAAGAACACCACCAGTAGAAAGTAAATACCAAAAATTCCCTGTAAGGAGAGAGAGAGAGAGAGAGAGAGAGAGAGACAAGGGGAATGGAGGGTGGGAAACCAGGACTGCAACAGTGAATACACTTGAATATCTACATTTATGGTAATTGTACACAACTGTACTATGTTCTTTGTGTTTCACTGTTGCAGTCATCACACGGGTTGATTCCCAAAGCTGAAGAAAAGGGTGGAGGCAGTCAAGAAGACTGGGGCTTGGTTAGGATGCCCTGCAAGACTGTGGTGGCAAAGTCTGCCCTGGATTTGGAGAAGCTAGGCAGGGGGTAATGCTTTGTGAAGGTATGAAGATAAGTCCATGTTGCAATATCCAGGATGTCCCTGGTGGGGACCCCTCTGAGAAAAGCTGCAGAGGAGGAGGTTGCCCTGGTGGAATGCTTCCTGACCCCCTTTGGGGGTGGTTTCCCATGCTGTTTGTAGCAGAAATGGATGCAGTGTGCTCTCCATTTGGAGACTGTTTGTTTGGATATGGCCTTGCCCCCTGCCCCTGCTGTGGAGCTGACTAGCAATTGGTTTATTTTTCTAAAAGATTTAGTCCTATCCGGATAGAATCTGAACTGTCTGTGCACATCTAGAGAGTGCAGAATCCTTCCCCCCTTGTTTTGTGGGTTAGGGAAAAAGGTGGGCAAATGAATGCATTGGTTGAGAGCCACACTGGACACCCCTTTAGGAATGAAGGATGGGTTAGTCCTGAGGGAGACCCTGTCAGCATGGAAAATGATGAGGGGCTCTACAGCCATGAGCGCTTGTAGCTCTGAAACTCTTCTAGCTGAAGTGATAGCCAGAAGCAAGGCTGTTTTCCAAGAGAGGAATTTTAACTCTGCTGAAGCTGCAGGTTCAAAGGGGGGTAGGGTGAGCTTTTCCAACACAAAGTTAAGGTCCCAAGCTGGGGTAGGAGCTCTTCTGGGTGGCCTTAAGTTGTTAGGCCCTCTTAGGAACTGTTTGATGAGAGGATGTGAGAAGAGAGGTGGCTCAGTGCTGTAATGAGCAGAGATGGCAGAGGCATGGATCTTAATGGAAGAGAAGGACAGGCCTCTGTGGAGTAGGTCTGCTAGGTAATCCAGGATGAGAGGTAGGGAGGCCTGTGCTGTTTCAGCTCCCTTAGCCTTGATCCAGGTGCAAAACATTTTCCACATGTCAGCATAGGATTTTCTAGTGCTGGGGCATCTGGCCTCACGTATAACATCTATCTATGACTTGTTTGCTTAGGCTGGCAGCTTGAGGAGAGGTCAGGGAATAAGCCAGGCTGCCAGGCTGATGGTCTGCAATTGGGGATGCATGAATTCTCCATTCTTCTGTGTCAGGAGTGTTGGGATCTGAGGTAGGTGCCATGGTGGCAGGGGTGACAGGTTGCGTAGCAGTGGGTACCAGTGCTGGTGTGGCCAGTCTGGTGCAATCAGGATTGCCCTTGGTTTTTCTTTCCTTATTTTGAGCAGTGCCCTTGTTTTTTTTCCCCCTTATTATGAGCAGTACCCTTGAAATGAGTGGTAGAGGGGGAATGTATCGACCGAGAGGTTTACCCATCGGAAGGATAGAGCATCCACTTTCCAGGCCTTGCTGTGAGGTTCCCTGGTGCAGAATTTGCTGAGCTGATGATTGGAGTGGGAGCCAAAGAGGTCCACCTTCGGGGTGCCCCATTTCTGGGTTACAAGGATGAAGGTTCTGTGGTCTAACTGCCACTCATGTGGGTCTAGCAGGTTTCTGCTTAAGTTGTCTGCCAGAGAGTTTAGAGAGCCTGGCAGGAATTATAATAGCAGGTGCATTTGCATGGCTGAGGCTGTGTGCCAAAGGGTCATGGTGAACCTGCAGGGAGGATAAGAGGGAGTCCCTCCCTGCCTGCTGATATATCACATCACTGTGATGTTGTCTGTTTTGATCAGTAGAGGCCCCGGGGGGGAGAGTAGGGGTCTGAAAGCTGTCAGGGCATGCTGAACAGCTAGCATCTCTTTTTGGCTGATGTGCAGATGTATTTGATTTGGGCTCCAATGGCCCTGAATGCACCTGCCATCCAAGTGTGCACCCCAGGCATAGTCTGATGTGTCTGTGGTGAGAGTCTGGGTGGCATGGGGTTGTGAGAAGGGAAGTCCCTTGTTGTGGTTGCATGCTGCTGCCCACCAAAGAAAATCCTTCCTTAGACAGGGTATCATTGGTATGATAGTTTCCAGGTCTTGAGAGTGTTGACACCAAAGGCTTTTTAGGTACCATTGTAGTTTCCTAATATGCAGTCTGGCATATGAAATGAGTAGAATGCTGGAGGCCATGAACCCTAGAGCTTGCAGGATTTTCTTTGCAGATAACTGGGTTCTGGTGGCTAATTGAGAGAAGTAGCCCATCAGGTAGGCTTGTTTTTCTGGAGTAAGGAATGCCATCTGGGATGCTGTGTCCAGGCTTGTTCGCAGGAATACAATTTTTTGTGTGGGGACTAGTTTTGATTTCTTTTCATTGATAGTATATTCCAGGGTGGTCAGTAAGTTTTTTACAAGGGTCAGGTGCTGTAACAGCTTTTCATGACTGTCTGCCCGAATCAGGCAATCATCTAAGTAGGGGTAAATTTGAATATTTATTTGTCTGCAAAAAGCAATGGCTGGAGCCAGGCATTTTATGAAAACTCTGGGATCAGTGGATAAGCCAAAGGGAAGCACAGAGAACTGAAAGTGCATAGATCCTGCCCTGAAATGTAGATATTTCCTGCAAGATTCCCTGATTGGGATGTGTAGGTAGACCTCTTTTAGATCTAGGGTGGCTACCCAAGCATCCTTGAAAAGCATAAGGAGAAGCTGCTGGACGGTGTGCATTATGAATTTTGGTATCACCAGAAAGGTGTTTGGAATGGATAGATCGAGGATTCTGTATACCAGGAAGAGTATGGAATAGAAACCTTGGCCTATCTGGTCTGTGGGAACATGCTGTATTGCCCTCATGGAGAGTAGGGAAAGGACTTGCTTTTTGGCCTCTGCCCAATGGTCTGGAGGAAGATCTGGGAACCCTATTGGGGTTGACAGAGTGTGGAAATAAAATTTGTATCCTTGGGGCACTATGTTGAGGACCCATCGGTCGCTGGTAATAGAGGCCCAGTTGTATGCATGGAAGGAGAGTTTTCATCCTAGGGGCACAAGCAGGTGGGCAGAGGTAAGGGGCGGAGGTGTAAAGTTATTATGAGTTCTTACCATAAGGGGTTGACTTAGCACTCCCTGTTTTTGAAGATGAGGAACTCCATTGCTTAGATCTCTGCATTCCCTGGGACTGCTGTCTGGGGGGTCTGCTTCCCCTGGGTCTGGGCTGAGCTGGCCTGGAGGGGATTGGAAAGGACCAGTGCTTGGAGAGGCAATGCCTACTGAACCTCGGAGGCTGGACCTGTAAAAAGTCTTTAACTATCTGCATAGATTTAACTATTTCTTCCATCTTTTTTAAGACCTCTTCTGCCTTGGTGCCAAACAAACTGTCTTTGCTCAATGATGCATCCAATAATTTTGATTTGACATGGTCTGGCAAGGTCTGTTCCTTAAGACAAGCATGCCGTCTAGGGACAGAACCAGTGACTGCTACCCTACAAGATGCTTCTAGGGCATCAAAGCCACATTGCAAGGTGTACTTAGTAATTTGGCTTGCAGAATGCATAAGTTCTTGTGATTCTTTATTTTCTGCACAAGCAGGAAAGGAAGATTTTTTTTGTTTGAGGAGTTCCATGGTATGCTGCTGATAGGAATTGACAATTTAGTGCTCTAATAGCAAGAGTTGCAGAGGTGTATACTTTTTTACCCCATCTGTTTAAAGCTCGGGAATCCCTGTCTGAGGGGGTGAGATTCTTAGCTGAGGTTGCTTTAATTCCTTTAGGTCCTTGGGAGATGAACTCTGGGTCAGCAGTAGGATTTTTGAAAAGGAATTTTTGAGAGTCAGGGACTCTGTAGTACCTGTCAGGTTTCCTGGGAGCAGCAGGAAGGGTGTCAGGAGTTAAAATGGATTCCAGAAACACATCATCCATAACAACCAGGACAGGAGGAATGGCTAAAGGTTTGTGCTGCGGTAAATCTAAGAATTCTCTGAGTCTCTTTTTTGACTGAGGATAGTCCTGACATTCCCATTGGAAATGCTCCCTTAAAGTATGTAGGGTTTCACCAAATGAAAAATCCTCGGGTGGAGAGGCAGAAGGAATGGATTCCTCTGCATCAGAATCCTCATAAGCAGAGAGGGGTTGCATGTCTTCATATTCAGAAGCATCAGTCATCAGACTCCTGTTCAGATAAAACTACTGGGGACAAGTCTCTTTTTCTTTTGGAAGGGGTAGCTTGGCTTCCCCTAATAAGCATAATAAGGTCTTCTGCCATTTTAAGCATTTGAGATTGAGCATTGGAAGCGGGTGCCTGAGCTTGGGTCATCGGTTTTTTGGGCATAGTTCATACCCTGGGCCTTAGAACTCGGTAGTTTTAGAAAGAACTGAAGATGCAAAAGAAGTTGTCGGTTTGTGTTGAGTATCGGTAGTGTAAAGAACGTCCTCAGAAGCTGGTGCCTGCTCAGCGGCTCCAGACCCATCCAAGGTAGAGACATCCACAGGATCCTTAGTCGAAGAAGAGTCTTGTGGCATACCGGACTCCAAAAGGGTCTCGGTAGTAGCCTGTGAATCCACAGAAGCGGGCATCAGGGGCTGCAAAAGCACCTCACTGAGGACTGGAGAACTGACGATTAGCTTAACGGAAGCGTCATCGGCAGTTTTGGACCTGTGCAGTCTGTCTGTCTTTATCCTTATGTTTTTTCAGAAGATCGGTAGTCAGATGGCTTACCAAAGCCATATTGGAATTCGAGGACTGAGAGCAAAAATATCTAGCTACAATAAAGGCCCGACAATGTATAGTTGTGGCGTTGAACAAAGCACAAAAGCGACAGCAAGGGACGTTGTGGTCTGGGCCTAAACAGGTGACATAGTAAGAATGGAAGTCTCGGTGTGGTATTTGCTTTCCACAGATGAGACAATTGTTAACTTTTTCTGACATCGGTTAGAGCAAGAAAAAGGGATCTCCAACAGGGTACTTAGCTTTAGAAGACTTCAACTTCAGTTTGGAAATGAAAACTCAGGTAGTGCCTGACCGGCACTCGTGTGAACTGCTTCTGCTTCAGGCTGCTCATCAAAAAAGACTGATGTAATGGCATCAGCTGCCTGATTTTATACCACTGACAACCTGACATCAGTCCTGGAGCAACAGCAACCGATGCAGAAATACTAAGCCTCTGGTATTTGGGCCGACTGAGGGCTACCCCTGGCAGGATAACCCAAGTGTGATTACTGCAACAGTGAAACATGAAAAACATCAAGCTGGTCCAAGGCATTGGAATTAATGAATTCCAGGAAACATTGGGCAAGTGTATTGGTATAGGAATAGTTTTCCCAGTTAATGGAGGGGTAGTTGAAGTCGCGCAGTATGAGAATGTTAGATTGGACCTTAATATTCTCCAGGGTGCTTACGAACATGGAGTGTGAGTCTTGGGACATAGTTGGGGACCTATATCAGGCTATGACCTGAATCACTATCTTACCCAATGTTAGCTGCACCTGAAGTATCCCTGATGAGTTATGTTGGGCCACCAGTCTGGAGGTGTGCGCATCCTTTATGAATATGGAAACACCACCACCTTTGGAGCTTTGGTCCAAGTTCTGGGGCCGAAAGGCGTGGAATGAGTTATAGCCTGGTAGTGCAGGGGTGCTTTCTGCTGCCTTGAACCAGGTCTCTGTTACAGCAGAAATGTTGATGTTCTCCATTTTAAGGAGTGCTTTGAGTGAGTGCATTTTGGGATTTAGACTTCTAGTGTTGAGCAGCATGACCCTCAAATTGCATTTGTTTGTAGCTGTTACAGTGGTAACCTGGTCTTTGGAACACCGCCTAAAAAAGGCACTGTAGGGGTAGCAAGAACCTTGGCCAGTATCTGGAAGGCCAAGGGTGACAGATGCAGGCCATCTCTGGCAAAGCATGGAGGTCTGTCAATCATGTCACCCAGGCAGATACTGCATTCACTTAGAATGACACCAGAAACTTAACCAATTGTTGAAATCAATAATTTTCTGCTTGTACTCTGGTATCATTCTGGGTGATGATAGGATGCTGCTCAGGGCTAGGGTCATGTCCGCCTGGGCTACATAATCTGAGAGTTCCTCCATGTCTCTTTTTATGTAGTCCAGGGAGATACGTCTCAGGTCATTCATACCCACATGTACAATGACAGTCATATTTGTACCTGTTGTTGATGGACCTGAGTGTGTGCATTATGTGGCGGATCCTGGCACCTGACAGGCAGCTGAGTGTTACTTTCTCCTTATTCAACCTAGTATATATATATATATATATATATATATATATATATATATATATATATATATATATATTACTCTTTACTATTACGTCAAAGACAACTGCAGATATCTACAAAATACATGTACCATTAACATATATCAGCTTGGACTTGCAGATTCAAACAGAATCCATAAATTTTCTGATAAAAAAAAAAATTAAAGGGCAACAATGGCAACATCACCATAGCCAAGGGCTGCTAACAGTGGGTGCAGGGCTTGGGTGGTGAACACAAGTAATTACATACCTAAGAAAAGTGGGTAATAGAAAAGAAGATGTGGGGCATGGATGAGAAAGAGGAACACATAAGAGGGATGTTGCAACTGAAAATCTGAAGGAAAGTCAGAGGGGCATGGACAATGTTTTTTTTTTTTGTGGGAATAGATCACTTTTTTTTTAAATAGAAGGAAAGGTAAACATAGGGAAAGAGGAGGTGAAGGTCATTACAGTAGGTATACCCACATAAATAGCACAATGCAAGACAGACAAAGGTTGAAAGAAACAGTAGGGGCAAATAATTTACACAGACAGCACACTGTACAACACAGGCAACAGAAAGTTGACAAACAGGGTAGAGATGCATATCAGCCATGGTGAACTGGAGAAAAACTATCTACCTATGCACTATCATGTTACAACATGTTGCAAACTGTGTTGCAGTCATACGTGGATGTGTATGACCAATGGTAGATGTGTGTTCCAAGGTAATAAAGTAGGATCACAGTACACATTGGATAAATGTATACATATCCATCAGCAGTGCGCTTGTAAACCAAACACCACCACAGATGAGCAAATGGAAGTCTAGCAATGGTAGATAACTCCAGAGGACAGGAGCAAACCTACAACCAAGCAAGTGAAAGGCAAACAACCAAGCACAGTGCCAAACAGAAGTACTGGTGAAGAGCAACAAATGCTACTACATACACAAGAAGGTGTACACAACCCAAGCAAATGTGTAATGGAATGTGTTATTATGTTATACACATATGCCATGTCAAAGGCAACACACAGTTGTAGATGTGTATGTATGTCTGTCAGTGGCATAAATGGAATGTACATGAAATCAATGATATTATTACATGCCACTGGTATGTATGTATGTGCATCATGTTAAAAAAATGTAACAGTACAGCATAATGAATATAGCAGGTTGTACATATGATGTAAAACACAAAAGCTACAGTGGGTAACACAAGTATAATGAGAACAAGGATGCATTGCAAGCATTGGCCAACAACTTGTGTGCACATGTCCTGCATTATACAATTCCCATACATGTAGTCACATGTTCACTCGGTCAAATTAATAAAAGGCAATGAACAACCATTTTAACAAAGGTAAAAATAATAGTGAAATATGAACATGGGAGGGTATTGGACAACCTGGGCCAACACCAGGGTAAAGCAGAGCAAGGTGGGTTAACTTAATGCAAGTGCATTTGTAAACCACACAGGATGCTGTAGAAGCCACACAGACATACATTTAACAAACTGGAAAATGTATATCAAATGGCCAGATGGATTGCTGATGTCAACAGAATGGAACATGTATAAAACACACATATACAGTAATGTGCAATTATGTCATCAACATGCATATGTAAGCAAGCTAAAAGTTAAAAGCACATACACATATACTTACATACAAATGGCAGCTGAAGAAACACAGGTGTATGTCAACTACCCTGGTCATTATGGAGCAGAGTACACCCCCATGAGCATCATTACAGCACATCAGCAGTAAATCACTGAATGCTCACATGTCAAAGGTACATTTGTGTGTCAGCATGCATCACACTATGTGCACATGCACATACAGTCATTTAATGTGGACAACTGTTTATGGAAGGTGTACCCCAATGTCTCTATGTCATGGGTGTGGAAATGCTACATACAATGAACACGGAGTAATGTAGTGTGAAAGAATATGCTATATGTAACCTTGTGCACAGATTAACTTTACATTTCTGTCTGATGCAGTCAAAAAAGGACTACACATAGACAGGATATAGCTGTATATGATCCTACATGGCATCAGTATTGTCAAGCCATGACACACAACACCACATCAACACAGTAGATTATGACAACTGTCATCCAAAAAAACATGTGCAATGACATGTCTGTGTGTTGCACATACCTGATATGGCAAAATACAAATCCAAGGCATATGACACTGTTAGTGATGGAGTATGGACAACATATGTTGTCTGTTAGTTGCCCCAGTAAGATACATATTTACAGACTACCTCTTGCATTATGGCAGTTAATCTGCAGATAGTGCTACATGGGCCGCTGAATGTGTGTGGAAAGTGTAATGTGTCAATATGTGTCATGCACACATTCAAACCAAAGTAAATGTCACACGACAATAACACATAAGCATGACAGATACATGGTATGCATGCACAAGAGTCAATATACAGTCCAATCAATGAAATGGCAATCATGTTGTCAGCATAACACAGGTGGAGAACACAGACAATACTTACAGAATGGAGGGACTAGGCTGATGGAGATCAGACTTCCAAATGATGTCATGAGCTAATGCCCTGAATGAATCCCACATAGATCATGACATATCCTAAAAGAAGGTCTTCATCATGTCTCATCTGTGTTCAGAACACATTGTTCATAACCTCCCAAATCTCCTCCTGAAAATCATCTCTATCCTGATTGTGTGGACGTCTCCTCTGAGGCACAGGCAGGATAGCTCAGCCATGGGCAGGTCTAGGTTCTTCAACATTGTTGTTATCATTATTGTCACCATCACCCTTGGAAGAGTCTGGCAGTGACTTCATATGGCATGTCATTGTCTTCAGATTGCAGAATGTACCAGCACCAGACTGACTGTGATCTCTGTGTGCTCCTAAGGGAAACTGTACTGTACTGCATGTGTATTTGTTATCCTTCCCAATGTGGACGCCCCTCACTGGTGTTAGTGGTGAAGATGGAGGCTCCTTGATTGCTAGGCCAGTGCACGGGCATCACATATTAATTGTTTGGCAGTGGTGGGATCTCCACACCACATATTAATCGGGTGGCAATTGGCTTGTAGTGGTGTGGATAGTGAATTCCTGTAGCTTGTGTACAGTGATCACTGAAGGTGTTTGCTACTCATAAATCAGCCATGCAGTGAATACTCAGCCATGCAGTGAATACTCAGAGTTCAGTTCACAATTGTTTTATTTCTTTTGTTAGCTTAGTTAGTCTGGGAGAGCAGGCAAGCATGTCAGCAATGGAGTACAGAAAGCTGACAAGGAGCCAGCTGGCTGAGATGTGCCAGGCTAGGGGACTGGTGCATGGAAACCTGACTAAGGCAAACATGATTGCCGCTTTGGTCACAGTGGCATCAGAAAACAGCAACCAGGAGGATGATAAGACTGGCTGTGGAGATGTACAACACTCAGGGAATGGACAGCTCAACTTTTGTGCAGAGGACTTAAAAATCCTTTGGAGCTAAAGAGACTTGATTTGAAGGCCAGGCATTTGGAAATGGAAGCTGTGGAAAAACAGCAGCAGAGGAAGCACGAAAAGGAGATGCTGACTCTTCACCAGAGTCATGGAGGTAATGGGGAAGGAAGTAACTGGACCACAGAAGCACAGAAGGTCAGTATATTTTGTCTGCCGTTTAAAGAGAGGGATCATTTTGATAGTTTCATTCATATGTTTGACAGGGTATGTAAAGAGTATGATGTTGACCAAAGGCTCTGGGTATGGTTCCTGACCCCCTTGCTCCATGGTAAAGCTGTAACTGTGTTGTCTAATCTTGCTGATTGTGAATATTTTGATTATACTGTTGTTAAGAACTGTTTGTTAGAATTATTTAAGCTAACACCTGAAATGTATAGGAAAAAGTTTTGCGAGCATAGACACAATGCAGATGAAAATGTGTGTGAATATGTTGCTGAACTGAGCACTTATTTTCATAGGGGGGTAAATGGATGTCAGGTCACCATTTTTGAAGGGCTGGCAGACCTTTTGTTGAGGGAACAAGCCCTTAGCACTCTGTCTGAAGACATAAGGATCTGGTTAGCCGATAGACAATGTGCTACTTCAGTTGAGTTGGGGAAGAAGGGAGACCCATATATAGCAAGCAGAGCATCCCTGCACAGGAAAAAGGCCCCCAGTACTGCTCATGGGTCTAAAGGAACCCATGGTGGGCAGCCCAGAATGCCCCAACAAAATCTCCCAGTAGCAGGGGAAGCCACTAGTCCAGGCACACATCCAGGACCTAGGGTTAAATGTTGTGAATGCAAACAGTTTGGCCATGTGGCATACAGATGTCCATGGAGGAGAGATGGGAAACAAAAGATGAGGGAGCCAGTAAGTGGGGAAGACAAAATGCCAATAGTAGGTTGTCTTGAGACAACAAGGGTATCAAACTACCATCTTGCATATGTCCTGATAGGAAAGGATTTGGATGAGGCAGTACCATGTGCTAATGCAGTTACACGCAGTCAGGCTTCAAGACAAGCATGTGCATCTGGTAACCTGGGGGAGACCCAGACAGACCGCATACTTGCGGCAAGGACTGGTGAGGTGGTTACTTCAGGGAGGAAGTGACACTGTAGCAGTGAGACTGAAGGTGAGCTACAGCTGCTTGTGGGTATGGATGTTCCCTTGGACAGAGTGACTGCAAAGGTAGAGGTGAGTAGTAGTACCCAGGCTGACAGTGAGGCACCACTGTCAGAGGATGCCAGATTTCCAGTGGAAGAGGAGCTGAGGAGGGTTACAAAGAGACAGTTGAGACAAGCTCAGCACCCAAACCCTACATTGCATGGCCTGAGGCAGGTAGTTAGTGAGGCACCTGATTCTCACAGGGAAGGGGGAATCTGTATACTGGGGAAAAGGGTTACTGTATAGAGAGTGGACCCCTGAGAGAGGGCTAGAAGGTGAGAGGGTACAGCAGTTGGTATTGCCTTGAGCCTACCATCTGGTGCTTCTAGCCATAGCCCATGATATTCCCTTTGCAGGTCATAGCGCATAAAACATACAAAGAGACATATTATGCAGAACTTCTATTGGCCTGGAATATCCAGATATGTAACAGGGTACTGCAGGACCTGTGAGCAGTCCCAAAAGGTAGGCAAGGCAGGAGACAAGGTGAAAGCTCTTTTGATGCCTTTGCCTGTGACTGAAGAGCCATTTCAGAGGGTAGCTATGGATATTTTGGGGCCTCTGAGTGCCTCTTGTTTCACAGGCAAAACGTATATCCTAGTAGTAGTAGATTATGCTACAAGATAACCTGAGGCAGTGGCTTTGTCCTCTATTGAGGCAGAAAAGGTGGCAAATGCTTTGCTAGAGATTTTCAGCAGGGTAGGTTTCCCGAAAGAAATACTGACTGACAGAAGTGCCAGTTTCATGTCAGACCTGCTGGCTTGTCTGTGGAAGTACTGAGGGATGAAGCACCTGAAGACCTCCCCCTACCATCCCCAGACTAATGGTCTCGTTGAGAGGTTAAACTCTACGCTCAAGTCCATGCTATGGGTATTTGCAGACCAGTTTAAGGGGAGTGGGACCAATATTTGCTCCATCTGTTGTTTGCTTACAGAGAGGTTCCCAGGAATCCACAGGTTTTTCACCCTTTCAGTTGCTGTATGGGCATAGGGTGAGGGGACCTCTAGATTTAATTCGAGATGAGTGGGAAGGTGAGTGTGAATCTCACAAGGAGTCTGTTGTGGCATATGTCCTAAACCTCAGGACAAGGCTCAGCGAACTCATGGACTTGGCCCAGGAGAACCTGGCAGAAGCCCAGCAACAGAAAAAGGTATGGTATGGCAGGAATGCTCGAGCTAGAGAGTATGCTGTAGGGCAGCAGGTAATGGTTCTCATTCCTGTCAGATACAACAAGCTGCAAGCAGTTTGGGAGGGACCCTACAAGATGGTAAGAAAGGTAAGTGATGTTAACTACATGGTGCAACTGCTAGGCAGAAGGCAGGGTCACAAACCATTCCATGTTAACATGAAGAAACCTTACCAAGATAGGGAGGCCCTTGTGCTGAGTATTTGCAGTAGCTTGCAGGAGGAGTCTGAGGGAGATCTGGTGACTGATATCCTCAGTGAGGCTCAGACAGACACCTCAGTGGAAGGGGTAGCAATGTCCCAGCAGCTATCACCTACCCATGTTTGAGACATCTGAGCAGTGTTACAAGAGTTTGGGGACATGTTCACTGGGAAACCAGGGAGCACCCACCTGGTGCAGCACCAGGTGGATACTGGACCCCAAAGGCTATTAGGCAGGCCCCTTATAGAGACTCTGAGGGAGGAGATACAGGAGATGTTGAATCTAGGGGTAATTCAAGAGTCCAGCAGTCCCTGGGCCTCCCCAGTGGTGCTGTGCCAAAGAAGGATGGTGACACCAAGTTCTGTGTGGACTACAGGAAATTAAATAGACAGAGTCAGATGCTTACCCCATTCCTAGGACAGATGAGGCCCTACAGCAGCTGGGTGGGGCTAAGTACCTTACAACCATTGATCTTACGAAGGGTTACTGGTGGGTGCCCTTGACTCCCAGTGCTAAAGAGAAGTCAGACTTTATGACTCCTTTTGGCTTGTATGAGTTCACAAATATGCCCTTTGGGATAAAAATGGCCCAGCGACTTTCCAGAGGCTGGTAAATCACATCCTAGCAAGGGCATGAGGGTTTGCCCTTGCTTACCTAGATGATATTGCCATCTACAGCCATTCCTGGCAAGATCACCTTCAGCATGCCATGGAGGTGCTGGGCAGACTACAGAGGGTAGGGTTGACCATTAAGCTGAGCAAATGTCAGGTGGGTATGGCAGAGGTCTCCTACCTGGGACATAAAGTGGGGAGTGGTAAGATCAGGCCAGAACCTGCCAAAATAGAAGCCATTCAGGCATGGCCTGTGCCTGTTACCAAAAAGCAGGTGAGGGCATTCTTAGGGACAGCAGGGTACTACAGAAAGTTTGTCCCCAGTTATAGTACCATAGCTGCTCCCCTCACAAACCTGACAAGGAAAAACAGACCAGATAAGGTAGTGTGGAACCCTGCATGTGAGCAGGCATTCCAGAAGCTTAAAGAAGCTTTTGGAGAACCCCATGTGTTAGCCAGGCCAGATTACAGCAAATAATTTGTTGTGCAGGTGGATGCTTTGAACCATGGGGTGGGGGCTGTACTTAGCCAGATTTCTTCAGAGGGAGAAGGGCACCCAGTGTTTTATCTCAGTCATAGGCTCCAACCCAGGGAGGAATGCTATACAGCTATAGAAAAGGAATGTCTAGCCATAGTGTGGGCACTGCAGAAACTTCAGCCTTATCTGTATGGAAGAAAATTCACTGTAGTTACAGATCACAATCACCTAACATGGTTAAACACAGCCAGCCAGCAAAATGCCAAGTTGCTAAAATGGAGCTTAGGGTTGCAAGTATATATGTCAGTGCAGCATCGCAGTGGGATTAGCAGTGCTAACACAGATGGGCTCTCAAGGCAGGAAATGGGGGTAAGGTATACTCAGATAGACCTAACCCTTTCAAGCAACATTTCTCAAGGGTCACTTGAAAAACTAGCTTGAGGTCTCCGGGGGGGAAGATATGTGAAGATAGGTGAAGGCTGCCAGCCTAGCCAGATAGAATTTTGTAGGTAATTCTGTCATTTGTAAATATTAATATAAACCACAGGCTTGTTCTCTTAAATGGAAAAAATGCTGTTAAATGTGGAACTGTAAAAATGTAACAACAGTGCACTCTGCTGTAGAACGGCTGATAAGTCAAGCATTGTGTAATTATTTGATGTCAAAACTTGGAGATGAGATGTCTAAATGAAGGAATTCTTCCTATTGTTTTAAGGCCAGAGTTAATGGCTAGAATTTCAATGTATAATTTCTTTTATTGCTCTGGCTTCCTGACTAGCTGCAAGATCAAAAGGGCTATTAACCTCTGAGTTTCAGATAGCCTGAGAAAAGAGAAAATTAAGAATGATGCAATGTGAAGCAGCACTGTGTTATCAATTTAAAGAGAGAGAATCAGAGAGCATTTTTACATTTGTCTTGAGAACATCCAACTCACCATTATCTGCCTGTGTTCTGTATGTAAGTAGTATCTTAGACTTCAGTGTCTCTTTTAGAAATAGCTAGGAAATAGGAAGATTAGACTACTTGTTTTTTCTTGTATTGATGTCAGAACTATTCTACTGTATTATTTTATGCATTTTCCTGTGTCTGAACTCTTGACTAGCACTGTGTAGTAAGAAGTATTGTCTTGTGTTTTTATTATGTATTATTAAATATTTTTAAACCTTTCAACTGTGGCTGTTTTGTGTAGAGATAATTTAAACTCTAGAGTGCATTGCATGTATATAGTAATACTGTCCAAGCCACTCCAAATAAGCCTTGACTGCTCAGTTGCACTTACCATTTGGATAATAATATTGCACAGTAGAACTGGACACACTTTGATAAGGGCCTTTTTGGTATTATTAGTAGGTGGTGGCAGTGATTTCTACCTTCCAGTCTGGGTAAAAGGGGCACAGCTGGAGAACCTGTGCCAGCCTTCCCCAGGAGTGTATATGTGGTTGTATATAACTCTTATCTCAAAGTGTGTGTATGTCAGCTACTTGGGCAGGGACACAAATCACTGGTTGGACAGAGGTTTTAGCTTGCCCACTAGGCTGAGGTCTGCACCCTATAACTATGCCAGTGGGGAGTATTACTGGGATCTGGAGAGAAAGGGAGAAACCAGCCCCAGATTGACTGTGATCTCTGTGTGCTCTTAAGGGAAATTGTACTTTACTGGGTGTGTATTTGTTATCCTCCCCTATGTGGACGCCCCTCACTAGTGTTAGTGGTGAGGACTGAGGCTCCTTGATTGCTGGGCCAGTGCACTTGCATCACAACATGTCATTATTAAAATGAGAAGAAAGTGATCTGACAATCTTGTGGACAATAGACAAGCCATATGACAAACATCTGAGACAGACAGCATGATATTTGACTGAACACACATCAATATGAGTACAACACTAAAACAATGTGTTATGTTCAATCAACACAACTGCTGACATACGAGAATCTAATAAATTTTTTACTAACGGTACTGTATGTGTACAACTGTATGTATTATTTGCCAAAACAATTATTAATCAGTATCAATCAAATGGGTATTGGCTCACTTGTCAGTCAACCTAGGGTATAACTGTCTTTCTAGAAATCTCCCAAGGGGTTGGAAAGAGATGCAATACCAATGTTTACCTTAATATGAACTGCTGCAATCAAATGGGGATCTGTTCAAATGTTAATTCAACCTAGGCTCTAACTGTGTTCCTTCAAAGCCACCAAAGGTTTCTGAGACAGATGCAATACCAGTTTTGTACTGATGGGCATGCCACACAGTCTGCAAGCACTGACACAGCAGGCACTCATTCACTCTGTGAGTAGGTAGGCTATATACAACAGATCAATCACCATGGCCAGACATACAAGTGTACCAAACCATGCATCATAAGCACTAGTCAAATCACGTAAACCAGTGTGTATAACATCCAAGTACAGATGTGTGACAGACACATCAAACCAACTGTTATTTAGGATGTGGAGTATATTTCAAAAACTGTGTGCTGAAACAATGGCTCAATGATACATATCAGCATTGTTAGATTTTATTCATAGTTGGAAGCACAGCTACTGTGTGATGATTTCACTTACCCTTACTGATGCATGATAGGTATTCCTGCATTGTTATCAATAAACATGTTATTGTGAAAAATACATGCCTGTTAACAGGGGAAGTTGCATTTCATTTCATAGAATATGTAAAATAATTACATACCTCAGTGCCTCTGCTGGCCCTCAAGCCTGTGAATCTGCTCAGTGCACATGGATCTGTTCTGACTGCAATCCCCATCACCTGAATCAAAAAAACAGAATGTATGAAAACTGTGTTCATCAAATAACACTGATATGCACTTCTCACCACAGTTGAAGACATTTCTTTCTGACGAACATTAGATAACTGCAATACACAGTTGACATTTTTACATTCGGGTGTTAACATTTTTGAACACAGACTGGAGAATGAGATTCAAATCTGCAAACGCAATCTACATCCAAACTCTAACTTTTTTTGCAGACAGTGAAAAGAGTTTATGTTATGACATCATCCTGATGGGGATGATCTACTAATAAAGATCTTGGCTTAATACTGCAAAGTATGAACATGTGTTGCTCATGTAGGTAAACAGTTCGAAGAATACATTCATGTTATCACTGTGGTCATATACATTAAATGTAATGGAGAGCATACATTTCTCAGACAATATGACAGTGTCATGTAGCATACAGCTTCTGTGAACAGAAGTATACATGTTGCTGTATATTATGGACACACAAAAGTATGTGTAAAGACCATCATTCCTTGCTAAATTGCACATCACTAGTTAAGTACATACATCCTCTCTCTTCTTCATTTCGGCATTAGTTGGCACTTCTCAGTCCCTCAAAATTTGAGGATGATGTTTTTCTACTAATGACTTTAATATTTAAGACCTTCATAACATTTTTACAAAGTATACAACATTAACAAAAAAATTGGTCAGACATACAACAGGATTTAGCAAGATGTACCCTGCAGTTAAAATAGCTGATGTTAACAGAATATTACGGATTACGGATATATTAGGAATTTGACAAATAAGTGAGTTATTCACAACTATGCTCAAAATATACATTAATACCAATAAGTGTAATATGCTTCTACAAATAAATGCTATGGGTATATTAAAGCAAGGTAACAGTTTCAAATATATGTGTCCCCCTTTCCATATTTGAACACACAGCATATCAAAATTCAGACATGCTGGCCTCTGTCCTTGGAAGCTGAGCCAACAGTCAGCACATGCTACTCTTAAACAAACAGGTAATTCTCTCCAAACACTGTTTAACAGCTGATGTTATAAGAGTGTTATGGATTACGGACATATTCTTAGAATTTTGAAGACTATATCAGTGAGTCAATGCCAGGCACAACATAAGCATTAATATAAAGTATTGCAATACGATTCTTCCAAAAAATGCTATGGGTGAAGATAACCAAAGTAACAGGTACAGACATATACTCCCTCTGTATGGTTTGGAACCTGCAACATGCTAAAATTTAGACATGCTGTTCAACTGCTTTACAGTCTGAGCTAACAGTTAGCACATTATTCTTACACACACACAGGTACTGCCCTACAGACCCTGTTATTAGAAAGCTGATGTTATTGAACATTACACATTACAGCCATACTCAAAGAAACTCAAAGACTATATCAGTGAGTCTTTACCATGTACAACATAAACATTACTATAAAGTATTCCAATTTGTTTCGTTCCAAAAATGCTATGGGTAAAGTTAACAGGTACAGATACGCATTTCCCCCTATGTGGAAACCACAGAATGCCAAACTTTAGACACACTGGCCAGTTGTTTTACAGGATCAAAAACACCAACAGTTTCCCAAAAGGGAACAAGGAACTCTCCCCAAAAAAACTGAAGTTAGGAAGCACAGGATTAGCTGCTTTTTTCTTTATTTTTACTTTAAGAAGTAAAATTAAACAAAAAAGCAGCTAATCCTGTGCTTCCTGACTTCAGTTTTTTGGGGCAATAGTTTTACAGGCCAAGCTAAGATTCATCAAATGTTTCATTTTATAAAACAGGTACTGCAGGTGTTTATTAGAAATCCTGTGGAAAACAGATGAATATGGAAAATCCAAACAACTTTTGGATCTTTCATAGTAAAGAAATAACAGCTACCAACACATAAGTAAAAACATGTGTATAAGCAATGGGACAGGCATTATTTTTTAAATTAAATAAATATGTCTATGTAATTATTTAGGAGGAATGATGTAATGAGGTTATATACATGTTTTTATTCTAATGTGTAACAGCCCAGAAATATCTGTTAAATCTGTAGCAATGCTCAGGTATACGTAGAATACTGGCATTTCCTGTAGGGATCTAGGGGCTTCCTCCACAGCTTGTCAACTCTCCTTCAAAGCTACTCTGTTTTCCTCTCATGCAGGTAATCATAGCAGTGATGAACCTGCGCTTCAGTGCAGTACATCATTATCCTCCATCCATGCTGTCTCGCAGCCGAGTTCCACATGTCAGTAATGATGAAGTTCCTGGGTTTGGCTCTCATCTGCTCCAATCTGGCGTACACAGTCACCATCTGGGTCATTTCCTCATCAGTCCAGTTGGGTACATGAACAAGTCTCAGCTTCCTTGAAGTGGCCATCACAATCCTCATGTTGAAGAAGTCTGGAAAATATAAAAACAGAGAAATGCTCACAAAGGTACCACTCAGTTCACATTTAGCAATGGTCTGATCAGTAAATGTAACAAAATCAATATTTTAAAGTGGCAATGATGTCACATTACCCAGTCACTGAAAGTTAATAGGCACGTGCCTCATATGGTACCATTTATCGATACCTGTTGCAAGTTTACGTAGTACACCTGGGTGTTTCGGTACATAATGGCAATTTACACAGATGTGCATGGATGGGATTGCAAAAACTTGGATTTTAATTAATCTCATTAACTATGTATGGCACAAACAGTACTTAAGTCGGGTGCACACAAGGTGCACTTTAATTCTGTGATTCGGAGTGAGAGGTACATTGGCATTTGGTAGCATTTCTGTCATGGTAATTAATAAATCTGTTAATTAGTCATTTCAAAAGGTGCATGTTTAAATTAATATTTACTCAAAATTATACTTTTAACAGAAGTTGTTATAAGTTACTGGAGTGATGTTGTCTTGAACTTTATGCATACAGGTGTTGTTCTAAATAGTTTACTTCAGTCCCATATGCAGTTGCACAGTCAGACTTCCATTGCACTTTAACAGTATATGAAGGTCATTTTACAGATCATCCACAATTCTTAATGGTAATTCCTTGCATTCTGCAGTGTAACTACAGAAAGGTACAGATTCTGACACTATCTGTATCTAGTATATGATGTTGATATTACAGATATTTCTTAATTCATCTCTACTAACAAAACTGTTATAAACTTTCTGTTGCTGTTACGTGTATGATACTGATAATTCTTAACAAAACTATTATCAATACTGGCTCAATATACTAAGGATCTGTACTGCCTGTGGCCTGGCTATGGATCCCCAAGGTTTACCCACATGATCCATATGTTCTTCAGATTATTTGTTGCACAATTTGAATGTGCTATGCAAGCAGACTCATGGCATAAGGCTGTTGTCGTTGGATCTCCATGCAATGTATATCTATTGTCCGGGGTTCTAATCCCACTCACAAACTGTAAAGATATGGTATGTTATGATGATTTTTATCACTGTTATGTATGAAGGCATTGTTGTTACTTATAATTTGTCACATTAGTATTTATTAGACACAGTATTACACAGACATTTTCTATACACCAGAATGCATACTGTTTATGTTGACATGTGCTGTTCACAGAATGAAATGCATAAATGGGCTCAAACATGAATACTATCATGTGTGTATCAATTTCTTTCAGAGGGGTGACAACTTCTACCCCCAGAAAAAATGACACCATTATTCATGCTCTCTGACAACATGGAAGGAAACTCCTAGGCCATTCAGGCAATACTGTGTGGAGAAATGAAATTTGGACAGACCCCACCAAAATGATCAATGCAGTTGGAGGCCATCAAAGCAATGGATGAGGGAAAGATCATTCACACTGCCTATGTCGACCTGGCCAAGGCATTTGACACAATACCCCACTTGGGCATTGTTGACAAACTCAAGAGGTTAGGTACAAACCCATATATCACCTGGTGGATAGCCAACCGGCTCACAGACAGGATCAAGGAATTTAGAATTGGGGGAGTTCACCTCTAGAAAGAGGCCAGTCACAAGTGGAGTCCCTCAGGGATCAGTCCTTGGACTGTTCCTTTTTGGCATCTGCTTGTCAGAAGTCAAGGCCAATATCAGTGGTCTCTGGCTGACTAAATTTTCAGATGATTGCAAATTAGGAGCCGTCATTGAATCTCACACTGACACAAATGTTCTGCAAGAGGGGCTGACACAGACAAACAAGTGGTGTCAGAGCCATGAACTAAAACTAAATGCCAATAAATGTATAATAGTATCCTTTGGGAATCCATCCCTGGTAACTGTCATATTGACAGCACACCCCTTGGAGTTGATCCAGTATTCAGGAACTTAAGGACACACACATATAGTAATCTAGCCTTTGATCATCATGTGTCTACAGTGGTGAGAAAATCATTCTATATTGTGCAACTTATAAACAAAGGTATGGCATCTAAGTCTAAGGAAGTCATTGTTCCACTGTATTTTGGCATTCATCAGACCTATCATTCAGTAAAATGCCCCCTTTGGTATGTACCTAACCAGGCATATCCAACAACTGGAACATCCACAGAGGTTCCTCATTAAAAGAATACAGGGCATAAGTATCCCTGTATTCTGTCTCCTACAGGCTTTTGAGGGGAGATCTATGCCTGGCATATGGAGCATTGTCAGACCTCACTCTGATGGACCTTCTACATATCCACAAAACAAACAGCACCAGAATTACCGGTTCTAAAGACTTAAACCTTGCCTGTGATATAAATAGTACCTGCTGGAGAGATAGGTATGTATCCCAGAGACTACCCCATCTATGAAACAGGCTCCCCATCCATGTGAAGCAGAGTCCCTTCGTAATCCAATTCAAGTGCAACTTGGACAGTTGGATGGGAAACCAGAAATTCATCCCTAGTTTGACACCTGTGTCTCTAATGGGCACAGGTTACCTGTAAATGGTCCATCCCCCAGGCCCATGATTACACTTATCAAGGGCATCAGAACTTGTCAGAGATTTGTGATGGATGGCTAAGCTTGAAAAGGCCCTTGTGGTTGTTAGCCTAGTAAACACCTATGAACCTACAAACCTATGAAACCAGGGATCAGCAAGTGAGTGTCTCTAGACTGTTACTGTGAGTAGTACCTTGTTAGTGCATCAACCTCATTTTATGGCACTGCTGTTTACTATTATATCGTCGTTTCCCTACCATTGTACACTACAAGTACATACATTAGTGGGGCAAGCTATTCATTTTCAAGTGCAGACAAACCAGGTATGTTACAGCAAAATTGTTACAACTTTCAGCAATATGTAGCACGTGTGATACCAGACATTTTTGTCAATATTTGTCAATACAGGCCCATCTGGTGCACACTTGCAACATCCATCATGTGATTATTTGCAGCCCATGTTACTGTGCTGTATATGTGATGTTGTCAGTATTCTTTTTGGTAAATACATGACTGTGTTGTCTTTCTTTTTTAATTTCCCATGCAGGATCCACAGTACAACCCACAACCTCTACACAACAGAGTCTGTCAGTGGTATGCTATTAAGTATGTTTCATGCCTGTCCTTGCTGATAATCCTGTAGTTGACCTACATTCCTAGGTCAGTCTGCATCAATGTCCTCAACTGTACTATGAGTGGTGTGTGTATGTCACATGTTCTGTATGTTTTAACTGTGTTCACCTGGTTAATGATGTAAATGATGTGATCAGTAATGCTGTTTGTTTTCCTTACACTAATTGAATCTCATCCCTGTTCAACACCACCATCTTACCATGAGTGTTTTTTTATGCATCACATATGTCATGTATGTTGGCCATGTAAACGGATATTTATTTTATGTGCATTCCGTGAAACATACATATAGTAGACTGCAAGTGATGTCATTAGTATTGGTTACATCGCAGTGAGCTATGTATGCCATATGTTTTTGATAATATCCATCATGTGATGTAAGCACATTGTCCTGATCTGTGTCTTTGTATCTTGCAGATATCAACAATCTATATGATCCAGCAGCCCATCCAATGACCATGATGTGGTTCATGAAGTGTCACAGAGGACCTTGAGTTGTTTGGAGAGTCCATTCACGAGGTTGACAGTGATGTTGTAGCAAATGTAGCCTCACATTTTGAGGTCCATTTGTCTAGTCATTCAGAGGATGCTGCCACAGTGGATGTTGAACAGGGTGAGGTTGTTGACCAACACACCACAGGTGAGAACACTGCTGCTGGCAGTTCCACACAACAACCAGGAACAAGGCATTGCAGGTTGCACTTTTATATTTTTTTTCCAGTTTTTCTATGTAGTATTCACTTGAATTCCTTAGTGTCCAGAAAGTATGCACCGAGGAATTTATAAATATTTGCCACATTTGAGTTCCACTATGTGCATACGATGTGTTTTGGAATCAGACCAGCGTGTGTGAAATCCCTAATTATCCTACACTGGAATACTTAAGTATTTGGTCTACCTTTAGCATAGCTTCAGTGCACCTGGTGTGGACACGATTCCAAACGTCTTTTCAAGAGTGCTGTGTTGACTACAAATCATTTCCACAAACTTTATGGAATCTGGCCCATGAAACTGATCACTCACCATCTTCTGTACTTTTGAAATCTCCTGACCAAAAAAACAAAGTTGAATAAAACAATAATTGAATTCAGTTCAGAATACAGTTTGAATAAATTGAAATTATTTAAATTGTATTTGCTCTAATATTGCTACACACTGAAGTGTGTTAGCTTGCACTGCACATGAATTGTTTTTAGTGCTGTTTTAGCTGCTTTTCTATAAAAAAGAAAACATTCTAAGCTTGTGTCCTGCCTTTCCTGTAAATAGTCTAGTCCAGATACAGATTTGCTGTATCCAGGACTGTTTGTAAGCTTCTGAGTCCCCGCAAGCCTTTCTGTGTTGGAGGGAAGCCTTCTAGCTTATCAGTGGGAGTGGTAGGCATTAGGTAGCCTATCTACCACAAAAGGGGTGGTTTCTGGCCCAGAAATTGTAGTTATTGGCCATTTGGGCAGTATTTCCATCTCTCTCAACTTTTTGGTTTAAAAGCCCACATTTGACCTTGTTTACCACTTTTCCTGTAACTAGTCTAGTCCAAATACAGATTTGCTGTATCCAAGACTGTTTGTAAGCTTCTGAGCCCCCCAAGCCTTTCTGTGTTGGAAGAAAGCATTCTAGCTTATCAGCGGGAGTGGTAAGCACTAGGTAGCCTATCTACCACAAGAGGAGTGGTTTCTGGCCAGAAATTGTAGTTTTTTGGCCATTTGGACAGTTTTTCCATCTCTTTCAACTTTCTGGTTTAAAAGCCTGCCTTTGTGCTTGTTTCCCGCCTTTTCTGTAAATAGTCTAGTCCAGATACAGACTTGCTGTATCCAGGACTTAAGCTTTTGAGTGGTGCCAAAGTCTGCTCTTCAAATTTTCTTTTAGATATGATAGTGCTCTCCTCTCCTGCACTTTACTAGCTTATTAGTCTAGCAATTTACCAGACTTCATATAGCAATTATTGTAGCACACAAAAGTGCTACCAGCACTACACTTTCTACAAGGAAACAGTTCCAGTACTTCTTATTAATGCCCACCCCTCCAGGCATGTCTAAAGGTCAGTTCCCTGTGCTTTTCTCCTATTAACCTGGTGAACTTGGGCATCCTGAGGCAATGTAGCAACTGCCTCAGTACACCGACAACCCTCTCCTCTTACCCTCCAACACTCAGACTTGTGAGAGATACACTTATATATCCAAATTGGAAGCCACTAACTCTCCAGCCAAGACCAGAATAGCTGGTCAAGAGGAGAAGGTCAACACTTACACCACATGGAACACAAAGCCCTCACACACCAGCACTGCCTTCACATAAAAACACAAACCACACATCCACCTTTGCGGAGGCTCTCAATAAAAATCTACCCAAAACGCAGAGACCTCCAAGGCAGAAATGCACTTGACCATCACAACACTAATCACGAGACACATAACTCACCTAAACAGTGCGCCAATCAACCAAAGCCTCTAAGGCAAAACAGCATGCCCAACACACTAGTCATAGGTGACTCGATAGTGAGGCACACTGATGTCCTACTCACTAGGTTGAATAAGGAGAAAGTAACAGTCAGCTGCCTGTCAGATGCCAGGATCTGCCAAATAACGCATACACTCAGGTCCCTCAAAAACAGGTACAAATATGACTCTGTCATTGTACTGTGGGTGTGATTGACCTAAGATGTACCTCCCTGGACAACATGAAAAGAGACATGCAGGAGCTCTCAGATTATGTAGCCCAGGTGGGTATGACCCTAGCCCTGTGCAGCATCCTAACATCACCCAGCACAAGCAGAACATGATTGATTTCAACAATTGGCTAAGTGTCTGTTGTCATTCTAAGGGGATCCAGTATCTGTCTGTCTGGGATGACATGATTGGCAGACATCAATGCTTTGCCAGACATGGCCTGCATCTGTCACTTCCGGGCTTCTTGATACTGGCCAAGGCTCTTGCCACTCCTATAGTGCCTTTTTTAGGTGGTGTTCCAAAGACCAAATTACCACCATAATAGCTACAAACAAATACAATCTAAGAGTCATGCTGCTGAATGCTGGAAGTCTAAATCTCAAAATGCACTCGCTCGAAGCATGCCTTAAAATGGAGAACATCGACATTTGTGCTGTAACAGAGACCTGGTTCAAGGCAGCAGAAAGCAACCCTGCACTACCAGGCTATAACTCATTCCACACCTTTCAGCCCCAAAACTTGGACCGAAGCTCCAAAGGCAGTGGTGTTTCCATATTCATAAAGGATGCACACACCTCCAGACTGGTAGCCCAACATAACACATCAGAGATCCTTCAGGTGCAACTAACATTGGTTAAGACAGCGATTCAGGTTGTAGCCTGCTATAGGTCCCCAACCAAGTCCCAAAACTCACACTCCACATTCCTAAGCACCCTGGAGAATATTAGGGTCCAACCTAACACTCTCATACTGGGTGACTTCAACTACCCCTCCATTAACTGGGAAAACTACTCATGTAGTAATACACTTGACCAACATTTCCTGGAATTCATTAATTCCAATGTCCTGGACCAGCTCATTCTTACCCTCACTAGAGGTAGCAACATCCTTGACCTGGTCATTACTAACATGGGCGACCACTGCTCTACACCAATAGTCAACTTCTCACTGATTAGATCTGACCACAAACTAATCACCTTGGAAATCCATATACCTCCCACCCACCCACCGCAAAGGTAACCACCATGAAAAACTTCTCCAAAGCTAACTTTGGGATCCTAAAAACAGATGTGGCTAACTTCAAGACACCCATGCAAATGGAGAATAGTTGCATGACTGCCAAATCATAGACCAGTGGACTGTATGAACACGTACACACACAAATGCATGGTTCTCACCATACCCAATAGAACCAAGACGCTCTCCTCCAAAAAAATGGAAGCCAATCTGATGGTCCCCTAACATAAACAAACTCTACAACAGAAGGAGGAAACTGATATGGAATAAGGTGAAGTCCCAAGACTGGAAAGGTTCCCTTATCAGCCTCAACAAAAAGTTGAGATCCCTCATCAAATTCTCTAAAGCTAGCTATGAAAACAGAATTGCAGCAGATAGTAAAGACAACAACAAGGCCTTCTATAGTTATGTAAAGAATCTCCATGCCAATACCCAGATTTGCTCTGAGCTACTGCACAATGGTACCTCCTATACCGAGCCAACAGATATTGCCAATATACTGGTTGACAGATTTAGTGCCAACTTTACCCCTCTCACCCCCCCAAAGGACCAATCACAATACCAGTAGATTGCCAGGCACCCAGTATTACTGCTGCACAGCTTAAAACAGCACTGTCTAAGGCCAAGAAAACAGCTTCTATGGGACATGACAATATCCCTGGCTGTGTTCTACATGAACTACAGAGTGAACTGGCACCTCACCTGTGTGTTCTGTTCAATCACAGCCCCACCTCAGGCTTTGTCCCTACCAAATGGTGGACTGCTATAGGCATCCTTCTCCACAAAGGAGGAGTGACTACAGACTCTGGCAACTATCGACATATTAGCCTGACGAGCCTGATATGCAAAGCAATGGAAGGCATCATCATGGACCTAATAGTACAAGCAGAAAATTATCAATTTCAATAATTGGCTAAGTTTCTGCTGTCATTCTAAGGGGCTCCAGTATCTGTCTGCCTGGGATGACATGATTAACAGACCTCGATGCTTTGCCAGAGATAGCCTGCATCTGTCACCCCTAGGCTTCCAGATACTGGCCAAGAAAATTGGCACCCCTATAGTGCCTTTTTTAGGCAGCGTTCCAAAGACCAAATTACCACCGTAACAGCTACAAACAAATGCAATCTTTGGGTCATGCTGCTCAACGCTAGAAGTCTAAATCTGAAAATGCACTCACTCGAAGCACTCCTTAAAATGGAGAACATTGACAATTGTGCTGTAACAGAGACCTAGTTGAAGGCAGCAGAAAGCACCCCTGCACTACCAGGCTGTAACTCATTCCACACCTTTCAGCCCCATAACTTGGACTGAAGCTCCAAAGGCAGTGGTATTTCCACATTCATAAAGGATGCGCACACCTCCAGACTGGTAGCCCAACATAATGCATCACTTTGGGCTACTAAAAACAGAGGTGGCTAATGTCATTGTATCCATCCAATGCCAAGATACAGCTTCCAAGGGATCTGACAATATCCCTGGCTGTGTTCTACATGAACTACAGAGTGAACTGGCACCTCACCTGAGTGCCCTGTTAAGTCAGAGCCTCACCTCAGGCTTTGTCCTACCGAATGGCGCACTGCTACAGTCATCCCTCTTCACAAAGGAGGTGTGACTACAGACTCTGGGAACTATCATCCCAATAGCCTGATGAGTCTGATATGCAAAACTATGGAATGCATCATCATGGACCTAATAAACAAGGATATAGGGAATCTCCAAACTCTGGATCCCACACAGTTTGGTTTTGTGAAGGGTAGATCATGCCTGCTCATCTTGGTCGACTTCTTTGAGTCAATCACCAGAGCTGTGGGTGAAGGCAAGGTGGTTCATACAGCCTCCCTTGATTTGGCCAAGGCCTTTGATACCATTCCCCATTCAGGAATCATAGAAAAACTCACTAAGCTAGGCATCAACCCCTATATCACTAGGTGGGTTGCAAACTGGCTCACTGAACCCACAGTGCGAAAGAAGCTAACTCCAAGTCAGATTGCTGACTAGTCACTAGTGGAAACCCACAGGGTTTGGACCTGGGTCCTCTCTTGTCTGGTATCTACTTCTCTGAAGTCCAGGCCAACACAAGTTGGGAGCTATTATTAACTCCCCAAGTGATGTTGACATCCTACAGAATGGCCTCACTGAGACCAATGACTGGTGTCAGAACTATGGCCTTAAGCTCAATGCCAAAAAATGTGTCATGATTCCATTTGGGAAAAACCCAGTTCCCATGAATTACCACATCGATGGTAGTCCACTGAACAGAGAAGGTGCTATAAAAGATCTGGGAACACAGGTCGACAGCAACCTCTCTTTTGATAACCACATTGCCACTGTGGTCAGAAAGTCCTTCTATGTGGCACATCTCATTACTAAGGGTTTTACATCCAGGAAGAAAGAGGTCATTGTCTCCCTCTACTCTTCCCTCATTAGGCCAGTTGAGTACAATGCCCCATTTGGCATGTACCTCACTAGACACCTGCAACAACTGGAGGGACCACAAAAGTACCTCACAAAGAGGATCCTAGGCCTTAAACACTTGTCCTATATGGACAGACTCAAAAAACTCCAACTATTCCCTGTCTCATATAGCCTACTTAGAGGCGATCTCTGCTTGACTTACAAAGCCATGTCTGACCCAGCTTTGTTAGAAATGCTACATCTAAAAAAAATCCCAATCCCTCCACACCACATGTTCCAGAGACCTCAACCTCATTGCCACAATCAACAAAACGTACTGGAGGGACAGGTTCATAACCCAGAGACTGCCCATGCTATGGAATATACTTCCCATACATGTCAAGCAGAGCACATCACAGACCCTCTTCAAGAGAAATCTTGATGAGTGGATGGGAAATAGAAAATTCACCCCAGGGATAACTCCAGTGGCTCTACTAGACAGAGGCGCTGGGAACTAATGTCAGGTGGCAAAATGTCAGGGTAATCCTATGGGATAACTCCAGTGGCTCTACTCTACTAGACACAGGCACTGGGAACTAAGGTCAGTTGGCAAGATGCCAGGATAATCCTATGGCTAGGCTTGTAAAGGCCCCAGAACCATTAGCCTAGTACACACCTATGAACCTTAGCTACAGTTAGAGAACACAGATGTTAAGTAATTACAAACACCCAAGTAACCATTAAAAAAAGACCCTGCAATGTTTCCTACACAATTAAATACACAAATGTAAAAGACAGATTGTTTAAGGAACCATAGGATAAAAGTGTTCATTTGACAAAATAGTAAGACAATTAAGGAAAATTTGTATTTTTTAGCACTTTTGTTCTTTATTTTGACTAGACAAACAACAAACAAATCCATACAATGAAGGCAGATAAAGGAAATGGGATAGTTCTTATGAACGCAAGTGATTGCAGTCAGGCCATTTTTAATGTACTACAACTTATTACAAGATGAGAATTGTTATAAGAAAGTCAGCTTACATGACATACATTTTGCCAAAATAGATGCATTACTTCATGATTTATTCATTCAAGGGTGCATTATCTCAGAAATTTTACAAATTCTTCACTGTCAAGAATCCTAGAATGGCTAGAATATTTTGAATTCATAAGATACATAAAGACAAGGTCAAGCCACCCTTCAGACTAGTTGTAGCAGCTGATTTTTATAAGACCAAAACTATTTCTATTTATTTAGATAGAGTGCTTAACCCAATACTAAAGAATTCTGAATTTTATCTTGAGGAATCATGGCACTTATTGGAATTGCTACATAACTGTAAAGTGAGGGATAGTAAAGGATTCTAAGTTACCCTAGATGTCATAGCCTTATATACAAGTCTACATCAAACACAGGGCATTGAGTATGTCAGGAAGTATTTATCTAAATACACTGACTTTAGCAATGTTTTCTAAATACAATTTGTATATACAATTTGTATTCTAATAATACATTTTAGAAAATATCTTTTATCTTTTCAGGGAAGATATTTCCAACAAGTTAAGGGAGTAGCCGTGGGGGCTGGAGTTGTGCCAGTGTTTGCCAACTTAGTCATGGCATGCTCAGAGGAAGAACATCTTAAAACACATCAAATTTTTAACAAGGGTTTTTTCTATAGATGTCTTATAGATGTTTTATTTTTTATTGGGGTGGTACATCTCATTAATTTAATCATTTGTTCCAAGATGTAAACACTGCAAATTTCCTTAAGTTCACCTTAAATAACAAAGGTTCATCAGTCAGTTTTTTGGATTTGACAATTAAGGTGATTTGAGAGCAAAGTTTACAGAAAAGAGACCTTTGTTAATAGTTATTTGCATGAAAGAAGTCAGCATCTGAAATTTATGAAAAGAAATGTAGTAAGAGTCCAATATATCAGGTTAAGTAGGATGACAAGTGAAGATGGATCATATTGTATCAACACTGAATTAAAAAACAAAATTGTTTTTAGACAGAGGATACAAAAATGATTTTGCTTAATAGATAAAGGAGGAAATATTATTTCAATGGAACCATAAGTTTAAACTTATTTTGAAAAACTGGTCAGCTGATCTTGAAAAGGACCAAACAAAGCCAAGTACTTATGAAGACAAAAAATGTAGTATGTCTTTTCCTTTACCTATTTCTAAGTGATATTTTACACAACAACTGGAAAATCATTTTAGGTAACCAAGAGTTAGTAAACATACTGTTTAACAGACCTACATTTACTTACAAAGGTAGGAATAACATAAAGGCCATATTAGAAAATTCAAATAAGGTGAAAAATATCAAAAAGTGATAAAGTAGGGGCGTCCAAATGCCATAAATGTAAACTCTGCATATATGTGGCTGGCACACCATTTTTTGTTTAAAAATCCTTAATAAAATGGTTTAGGTTAGAAGGCACTATGATCATAAGTCTACTGGGATAGTATATCTTGCTTCATGTGAAACATGTAACAGTTTCTTTGTTGGCAAAACCATAAGGAAATTCTCTGAGAGTTTATGAACATACTAAATCCATCAGAAACAATATTTTGGTAATGCCTTAGCTAAACATTCTGCAGAATATGAAAACTTTAAGAAGTTTACATTTTTTTGTGCTAGATGGTGTTTCAACTGATCCCTTTAAAGGAGATTGCAATATCCAATTAGAATGTAGGGAGACTAAATAGCAGATTAGATTATATTCTGATAGAAAGCCTGGGTTGAATGACCAAATAAATATTAAATGCTTTTTAATGGCACAAAGATTGTAATATTTAATTATAATATATTTCATTCTATTTATAATATATACATTGATGTTAGTTAAATAAGTGACAGTGTTTAGTTAAATATTCATTAGATGCTTTGTTTTAATATAATCAGATAATAGGTATGTAAATCAGTTAATTAAGAATTGTCAGGTGATGTGTAGAATATATTAACTGAGAAGAGGCAGAAGTATTCACTCTGATGAAGTTCTAGTCAACATAAAGAACAAAAGCACTAAAAATACAATTTCTTCCTTGGTTGTCTAATTGCTTATTGCTGTTTCATCTTTCTGGCCCAATTCACTTTGGACTTGTGGTGAATGAGTGCTATTTCAAGTTTTTTTTTGTTTGTTTTGATTTTGTGAGCTCATATATACCTTTTTGAGTTTTATTTGACAAAATAGCCATTTGATGAAAAATAATTCAGAATGAAGATTAAGTAACTCATGTCATAAGTGAATATAATCCCTTGTGTTTCATGACTAGTATTTTTGTGTATGATGACAACTGAATATGCATTATAAAAGAAATGAAAAACAAATTGATAAAAAGCTTGTCAAGTTGTGTTTTTGCTACTGCCTTTTGATCTTACTTCTGTTAGGAAAATTAATCAAACACTAATCTTCTCCTTTGTTCTGTAACCATCAAGTTAGCATATTTAAGAAAAGGGATGTGGCAATGAAGTAAACTAATTCTGGGTAATACTGAAGGTTTAAGGATGTACAATGCAAAACTTTTGCTTATCTTGGCAAAGATTTGCAGTTTTCCAGGGGTTCATCTAAAATGTCTTTGTTCCTTATTGGCTTTTGAGACATCAACATTGTAACTCCATCTGGATTAATTTTTGTTTAATATTTAGACTACAGAAATCTGCCTATCTTTCATGATTACCTCTGAAATTAGATAAGAGCCACTGTCCATCTACAGTCCATGAAAGGTAATGCCTTCCCATTTGAACAATTTTTGCAATTTATCTACCTTAAGAATTTTGTGTCCATCTGTGTAAGCTTTCTACATTCTATATTTAAACAATAATCCACAACTGTGCATGAGTATATTGGAATTCACCTACGGTTGGTGTGGATGCCTGAGTGATTAAACATAGCTAACCATGGGTAAATCCTGATATATACCCATAAAAAGAAGTGGATTACTGCCACTATACAATGCCATTATTTAAGAAATAAATTGCTTAACTTTCTTAAATAATGTCTTTGTATAAGGTATCTGTAGTGTTTCTCCACGTTCTTCATTGTTTACTGATGTGCTGCACATGTGGATGGAATTTACATTCCTATGCTTGCACAGTATCAGTGCTGGAGATACAACAGAGAAAAGAGAATTTCCATTGCTTTTTTTTTCCATTTCTGAGATTTCACAAGGGGTAGTGCTGAACTACAAGGAAAAATTAGGTACATTTCTGATTATTTAGTTTTGCAGATCGTGCCTGATTTTTGTCATATTTTGCTCTGCCCTCTAAGCAAATGCGAATAGAAAGTCTGTCCGCTCAATGGTACTTCTACAGCTGCATTTTTTCTATTAATTATATTCTCAATTTATAACAGGCACATGGGTTAGGCTGTCCAATTAGTGTGCACATTTCTGAATAACAATGAGTCATTACTGTATGCTATTTTTGGTGGGACTCCACTTTCATTAATCTTACAAGTACTGAGGGATCTGTCAAATTGCGTCTGATAACAGACTGGTATATTTTCATCCAGTATACTTAGTAAATGAAGTGTGGAAGTCATTTTTCTGTTCTCTGTTCCTGTTTCTATCTATGTCAAGGAACATTCATTGCCCATCTAGTAAAGCAGTTGAATCATGCATGGTATAATGAAGATAAGAGGAAACCTCCAAATATATGCCAGTCTAGAAAAGCTTTAAAACTGCAGTGTTGGTTATAAAAATAAAATATGCTATTGCATTCTTAGAAATCTGGCAATAACCCTGGAGTATTATGACAACATATATTAACTGGAGATCATTAAGTATATTGTTCTTAGTCAGCCACTGTAGCTAGAAAGCACGTGCATACAAGTAATGAGCACATGCAAGAACAGTGCCATTTTGTACAGTCAGAGTGAATGCAGACATGAACGAAGATACACATGCAAGTGTTTTTGAAGTAATGAGCGAATCAGTTAGCTTAAATACATGTTTCAATTACAATTCCTGATATGTTTATGTACAATAAATATCTTGAACCCATGCACCACTTTGTTGTCTCTTTTGAATGCATGAAACAAGTGACATGATGCCAGAATGGGATCTGAAATTGAAGCAACACACAAGCTATGAGACACGCAGTTAAAAGAGGTAGGATATATTGGAGTGAACTCGCAAACAGGTCACCGGTTATTTAAAGGTACTTAAATTCATTTAAATGATTTTTCAGTTACCGAATATGTGGCGAAGCATTCAAAACATTCAAAATAATTACCAAGATAAAATGTCTGAAATTGAGACATACTGAAAAGTATTCAAAATAAATACTAAAGTACATGAAACAATTTAAAAAATGTTGAAAATGTATGAAAAGGCTAAAACAACTGCATTTCTTTGCAATGTATTACTTTTTCACATATAATTAATGCTATTCGAAGTGTCCGAAGTTTTTAGAATAGCCTTTTCAAAGTGATTGTTGTGCAACTGGGCATAATTACAAGTACCTGGTCTATGCTTATTTTTAAAAGTATTTTGTTGTTATGGCAGATGGATTTTGCAGACCTGAACTGTTGCTGTTTGATAACAATATTGCTGAGAACTGGTGAGTGTTTGAATAAGAACATGATGATATATTTTCATACAGTCTGCTTTTTCTGATAAAGGTGCACACACAAAGGCATTCATACTTCTTAATTTAGCAGGCTCATAAACAACTGAGAGGGAATGCACATATATGTATAACCTGCTGTGTATGAAGGGGAAGAATCGCCATATTGTGATACAGCCTGAAATGCAGGAAGATCCTGAATGCTTAAAGCATAAATTTGGAGAAATGTGTAACTCTCAAATAAACATTACAATGGAAAGGCCCACATTTTTCACAAGAAATCAAAAAAAGCCTGGTGAAACTATAGTAGCATATATTACTGACTTGAGAAATAAAGCAAAAATGTGCAGACGGTGATTTGCGAGATGAGTTGATAAAAGACAGACTTGTGTGTAGTGCTAATAATGATGCAATGAGAAAGATTTTGCTTTGAGAGAGTGATTTAACATTGAGCAAAGCCATAGAGATTTGACAAATATATAAGCTTACAGAGAAGCACACGAATATGCTTACCAATGAGAAAAGCATGTATACAGTAATCACCAGTGCGAATGTTGATAGTGTGCAACAGAAAGCTAAGGTAAAAAAGCAATATAAACCAAGATTTTGCCGCCACCTAATCCTAACCATAAGCCGAAGAGATTGGCTGCTACCCAAACAACCTTATTGTTAACTGTCATAATTTTGGAGACAGCCATGAACCTAAATGACAAAAGGGCTTAGCTTTTGGTCAGCAGTGTCACAAATGTAAAAAAATGGAATAATTTCAAAAGGCTTTGCAAGTCTAAAGTGGCACATACTTTTATTAAAAGGGAGCATCCAAAGAAGCACGTAGATCAGATAGAAATCTGTGAGCAAAAATTTATTTATTTACAGTTTGTTTACTGGGATAGTCCATTGGGTCAAGAAGAGCCCATTTACAATGGAGTCCTGAGGAAAAAGCTCTATGAGAACAATATAAAATGAGGACAATTAAATCATTTTTGTTTTGGTAATACTGGACATGGTATACAAATCTACAGTTAACATTGAAACTTTGGGATAAAAATTAAAATATAAACGCACACACACACAAAAATATATGCCGATTAAAACAAAAAAGTGAAATATAAAAAAGCAGTGGTGTATATTTACACTTTTTTTTTTTTTTTTTTACACATTGTACATATTGCCAAGGTGGCAAAAAGAGTTTCATGTGTAATCTTAGTAGACTTATAGTAATATGATGAAAGAGAGGAAAGAGTGAGGGAGTGTGAGCAAGTGGGGAATAATGTAGAGATAGGTCATGTGAGATGAGAACACGAACATTCCCAGAGGGTTGTGAGGTGGGAATAAAGTAGGGACTTGAAGACAGAGTGGCTGTGGGTAGTACGAATAAGTGGTGGCAGGGAGTTCCAGTGGTGAGTTTGGGAAAAGGATAATAGGTGTTTGCCTGGTGGGCGAGCAGGCTTGTACACTTCCAGCAAATTCTGGTTAGTGGATCTTAGCAGTCTATTCGGTAGATGCATTTTGAGAGTGGAGGCAAGGAAAGGGCAGAGAGAGGGATTGAAGATAAGTTTGTGGGCTTGAGTAAGTTGAATGTAGGTGAGATGCTTAGATGGTTCTAGCCAGTTTAGCTTGTGTAGAGCATTGCAGTGATGAGAGAAGAATTTATAGCAGGTAGAAAACTTAGAAAATTTATTACAGCAGGAAGATAGTTTTGTCTTTAGGGAAGATTGAAGGTTAGTAAGAAGTGGGTCACCATATAGGATAGATGGGATGAGATAGGTGGTAGAGAGTACAAACAACAGATGGAGTTATGTAGCGGTTGTGGAGGTAGAGCATGCTGAGTTTCTGGTGAGTTTTCTTTATGTTAGCTTGTAGGTGAGTATCAAATTTTAACTGTTTGTCAATAAGAACTCCTAGAAGTTATGTGTGGGATACTACCTCAAGAGAGGTATTATTTTGGCTAGAAATGGAGATTGAGTTTTTATCTACAATGTGACTTTTTGAAGGGGTAAATAACATGATTTTAGTTTTTGATGCATTGAGAGACAAGTGGTTATTTAACATCCAGCGTTCAGTATATGAGAAAGCATCCTGGGTTAGTTTTAAGATAGTGGAGGTGGAATTTGCAGAGCAGATGATTGTGGAGTCATCTGCATATTGAACAAGTTTAGCATTAGGAATGTTATGGTGAAAGCCATCTATGATAATGTTGAACAGTAGGGGACCCAGTATGGAAACTTGGGGTACTCCTGTAGAAGTATTAAGGAAGGAGGAGGTGGCTTTTTTCCATTAGACAGCTTGATGCCATATCGAAGAGGTAACTAGAAAACCAGTTGCTAGAAGAGTAACATAGGTTTAGATTAGAGAGTTTGGATAGGAGAAGGTTATGGGAGATTCAAAGGCCTTGGATAGGTCCAGAAGGAGGGTAGACACTAGGTAACCAGAGTCCTGAGCTTTGTTGATGGTTTTGAGGAAGGAGAGGAGAGTGGTGGTAGTACTGTGGCCAGGTGTAAATCCATGTTGTAGGGGTAAACAGGTGATTATCTATGAGGTAGGGTAAAACTTCTAAGTGGATGCACTTTTCTAGAACTTTAGATATTGTGCATAAGATGGCGATAGGCCAAAAATTAGGAATGTCGTTGTTATTGCCTCCTTTATGTAGGGAATGATAAAGGCCTTTTTCCAGAGTAGGGGTACATAGCTTTCTTGGATTGACCAGTTTATTAGGATGGAGATTGGAAAAGTGATTGCATCAGCGGCTATTTTGAGGAAGTAGGAAGGAAGGTCAGGGGCATGCGAGCATGGTTTCAGATTCTGAAGGAGCTTCTTTATGGTGGAGATAGGGATGGGTTTGATAGTGAAGGAAGGGGTTTGAGAAGTGGTAGTGTTTGGGGGGAAGAGATAGAGGGCTTCTGGTACTACTCTTGATTGGATTCTAGTCTTTTACCCCCATACCACCTGTGACAGTGGTATCCTACCTGTCACTCTTAGTGATCTTCCCTCTTTCGCTCGTTGCCTTCCCTCCTCCTTACAACTATCCCATACTTATTTCTCCACCTGCTCTCTCAAACACTTCAACCCTGAAACCATCTCTAGCTCTCTGAAACACATTAACTGGAGCCCTCTAAAAACACTGTCCGTAGATAATGCTATTGTCTACTTCAACACCACATTCTTAAATTTGTTAAATATCTTTGCTCGCCTCCAGAACTAAAGGAATTAAAAGTCAAACTGTCCCATGGTTAACCAAAGAAAGTACAACCATCATGCATCTCCGTGACAAAGCCTGGAAGCGCTGTCAGAAAAACAAAACTCTTAACACTCTGAATGAATATAAGCTACTTCGTAACAAAGTAAAAACACTTATTGTGTCTGACCATAAATCCTACTTCCTCACTCTTCAAAATAACCACAAAACCAACCCTAAAAAGTTTTGGAATAGTATTACCACCCTCCTCAATCCTGGCAAAAAGGACAACCCCTGCCCTGACCTTATGCCACTGACATGTCCTTAGCCACACAATTTAACTGCTTCTTTATTGACTCTATAGCCAAACTAACAACTTCCTTCCCCAACAAAGTAGCGCTTAGAGGGCCTGGTAGTAGAGTTAATTAGTTGTGAGAAGTTGTACAGGTTTATGCTGTGCAAGGAAGTAGGAGATTGAATATCAGTCCACCTAATATTAACGTCACCAAGGATTATAGTCTCATTGGTAATGTTGGAGGAGAGCCAGGAGAGGATGTCTTCAAGAATGGGGATATTGTCTCCTGGAGGAATTTAAAGAGTGGCTACACATATATGTTTGCTTCTATTCATCTGTAGGAGGGCCAGAGTTAGTTCGGCATTGGCGAATTGGGGTATGGGTTTAGTATATCAGGGTGGAGGAGTAGAGAAGAGCTACTCCACCACCATTTTTAAAGGTCCTGTCTTTTCTGATGATATTGTAGTTGAGGGGGAATGTTTTCAGAATCTTTTATGTGGGCCTTTAGCCATGTTTCTGTGATGGACAGTATATCTGGATGGTTATGGTGCACCCAGGTATGGAAGTTGGGGATTTTGTTACATAGGCTTTGAGCATTTAAAGTAGCAAAAAGAAGGGATTTGCAGGATGAAGGGGAAGAAGGCAGGTGTGAGTTTGGTTGATGAGAGGGCCAGGAGCCAGGGTTGGGGTGATTGTCACCAGAGAGAAGGATGGTTCCCGATGTGTTTATGTGCAATAAATATCTTGAACCTATACACCACTTTGTCTCTTTTGAATGCATGAGACAAGTGACAATAACAATGCATGACACTGTCTGCAATTAAGGCTTCTACAAAAAATATTAACTTTATCCCTTCCAGGCTATGAAACAAGATGATTAATATCTGAGCTTTTTACATAATTTATACAATTTAGATTTTATTATCCACATTCTCTATTCCATATTTTAACATTAAAGCAAAAGCAAATCACATATTTCCTGTCAGTTATAGCTGCAATTAGAAATAGAACATAAGTTAGTCTTGGAACTATTGTGCTGTGTTCAGCAGTAAATACTTTCTAACCTTTTCTCCTTATGGTAGTCAAAAAAACATTATAATTGCAGAATGTTATATATTGTTATCTGCAGTTCTGTGTAGATCATTAAACTTCCACTTAAAATAAATACACTATTTTTATCACAAGAAACATTTCAACAAAGTAGCCAGTATTTCATTAAGATCATTCCTTCTTAGACAACATGTTCAAGCAATAAAACAAGTCTAGAATGAATCATGGTTGTTTCAGCTGAGACTAGGAAAACAGTTCAGTCACAATGCTGAAAGACTGAAAATTTAAAAATCATTCTATTACTATTTTGCAATAAATTCAGTCTATTTTTCTCAGCGAACTAGAAAGATATTAAGACTATTTTATTAACAGTATATATGACCTCCATTTTTTCATGGTAAAAATATGTCATAGTACACAAAGATTTAATACCAAAACAAAAGGTCGATGCTCTTTGTGAATCATATTGAGAGAGAGCATTTCATAGTGGTAAGAGTTGAATGGTTGCTTCTGGTTAAGTGATCATTTTTTCCTTATGAATAAAACTAATTTCAACTTCATTGGTAAGTTTGAGTCCTCTCTTCAGGATAGTCAAAATGAAAACGTCAATATACCATACTCCTAACACATCAGAAAAGCCTAATTTGTAATTAGTCTCCTACTTTACTACTGAATACAGCTAGTAATGCTTAAGTCAGGACATCCAGTTGTACAACCACTGCAGTCATTTCTTCTCCAGTACTGTGCACATGGGAGAACACTTTTCTTCAGTTGTAAATGAAGTTCGTTTATTTTGAAAATGAAAGTCTAAATTCACTTCCCCAAATAAACTTTAAAAAGTAGAATTTGCACAATCCAATTTAAGTAATTCACACTTCAGGATTCAGAATTCACAACCTCATAGCTATGTTTAAAAACAGAGACTCATCAGTAAAGCTATTCTTCTGCACTTTAAGCAAAACCACTGTAAATCCATCCACAGGTAGTTCTATCGTCACCCCTTCAGTACATCAGTATGCTTTTTAGCTGGCATCCTACAACCTCACAACTTCTTAATGGGTCTATATTAAAATCTCGACCGTTTAGCTTGTTGAACGCTGAAACATCGACAGCTAAACGGCGAAAGCTTAAAATCGCGAATGGCCACTTATGCAAATGTTTTCATCAGGAAAAAATTGGGTTGGCCATCGTAAATTAAAATAAACTTCCAAACCCTAACAAAGTGGAGGGCTGTGCCCCCCCCCCCCCCCATATACCAACTCTGAGATCACTCTACATTGGGGAAAGGGCAAATTCCCGATAACGGGCAAGCAAATTCTTTCCCAAGGAAAAAAATTCACACAAGTGGCCGTTCACGATTTTAAGCTTTCGCTGTTTTGCTATCAAAGTTTTGGCATTCGACAAGCTAAGCGGTCAAGCATATAATATAGACCCTTCCTAATCTCATAGCCCAACTAGAGTATCCATTCATGGTACAAAAATCTCTTTTTGTGAGAGGCAAACATCTCTGTTGCTGTGGGATTCCAGCTTTAACAGGATTTCTCCAGGTGATTTACATTCCCCAGGTCTTTGAACAATGCACTGTCATGACAAGTCAAGTGTGTGTGCTCTTACCATAGTGTATGGTATAAATACAGCACTTCTGAGACATCAAAAGAGCAAGTATGCCATAGTATGTACACACACACACACACACACACACACACACACACACACACACACACACACACACACACACACACACACACACACACACACAAACATACACACACACAGTGCAAAGTAAGCTTTGAAACTAATTGGTAAAAAAAAAAATATTTATTGTCCAAAATGAAATTTAAGACTGACTTTTGCCCAGGAAAATTAACATATTATGGCATTATTATGGTCTTGACAAGCTGGCTATTTACACTGCTTGCAGGGAAATAAAGTCGCTCACATGTTTGGGGTATACTATACTAAGCAGTCTCCGCTTCTCGGATAAATGTAAAGTTCATTACCAGGATGTTCACTGGTACTCCAAATTCTCTGAGCCAGTCTAACCTCTGGTTTATCTTTCTTTTAATTGTATGTCTCCACAGGCCTCTAGACCATGTTACCACTACTTCTGACACAGGCTACTTATTCCTCTCTTTAAGCAGGTGCAAGGTTACACCTGAAGCCACTACCAGTTCCTTTCCTCATATTTCTGCTAAAAGCATAATAGCACCTGCACTCCAATACAACAATGTATTATACAGAAGTAGGTATTTGCCACAAACGTCAAATATCTCACCAATAATCATACATGAAAATACATGATATGTTATATGAGAGCAGCTAATTTTTTTCCAAAATTAGGTGTTTCATTCACACTATACAAAAATGTTCTGTTACAATACAATACTCTTTTCAGAAGGCAACCATCGTGCTATATTACAGGTGATCATCCCAGTATGAAACCATTTACTGCAGGTCCTAAGAAAGGACTGTAGGCCCTTGACAGACAGTCTGCATTATGGTAGTAGACACCAGGCCAGTGCTGTGGTTTACAGTAGAGTGGTTGTAATAATAAGCACCGCCAATAATACTTTTCATTGTCTTCCTTCTGCTCTTCTAACCATTATAACAGTGTGTTGTGCACAATCATGACAAAATCCTTAACTAAGCACCAATACAATAATGAACTTAGTACCCACTTAATAGCCTGGCATTCCTGACCTATGGTTGAGTATTTAGATTTTGCTTTGCTCAGTTTTCTGCTTAGACAGCATACAGGATGCACTTCATCACACTTTCGGAGACAAGACTGCCCTCAGATGCATCTTCAGTTCATAAGAGGTTACTAGGCTAGCTACCCTATAGCCTTTAGAAGCCTAGCCATGTTAATCCCAGGTTGCCCCAATTGTCCTTGGTTAGATGGACATACTTTACAGATCAACCTCAACTACCCCTGTCCATCAGGGACATGGATGCCACCTACAGGGTGAATTTGTGGTCATCCATCCATTCATCCAGGTTGCACTTGAATAGGGTCATTGTGGAGCTCTGCTTCACATGAAATGGAAGTTTATTCCAGCGCAATCTCTGAGAGACATACCTGTCTCTCCACCATGTTCTGTTAATGTCACTGGCAAGGTTGATCCCTAGAGTGAGTGACTCCATTGCCATTTGATTTGAGAATGTGCAGCATTTCCATCAGGTCAGGGTCAGAGACTGACGTGCAGGCCAGGCACAAGTTGCCTATCAGTAGATTATATAATACAGAGTACAGTCACAAGGCTTTCAGTCTATCCATGTAGGTCATGGTTTGGAGGTCCTGTATTTTCTTAGTGAGAAATCTCTGTAGTCTCTCCATTTGCTGCAGGTGTCCAGTGAGATACATGCAGAAGGGAGGATTTTACTCTATAAATGGTCTGATTAGGGTCAAGTAAATTGGGCTTATGACATCCTTAGACCTGCCTGTGATGCCTTTACTTATGAGATGTGCATCGTAGAAGGCTTTCCTTACCACCATGGAAACCTGGTGGTCAAAGTTCAGATTGCTGTCTAAGATCTTGCACCACTGGGCTTAAACTCAGAGGGGTGCTGTCAATATTGTAATTAGTGGGGAATTCTGCTTTGCTAAATGGGATAATAGTGCACTTTTTTTGTGTTTAGTTTTTGACCATGACTTTGGCACCAGTCATTTGTTTGCGTAAGCCCCTCCTGTAATATGTTAACATCACTGGGGGACTCAGTGATTGCCCCTAGTTTACAATCATCAGCAAACTTAGTAAGCCAAAGGCCGACTACTTTAGCCTGGAGTTCTATGAAATAGATTCCAAATAGTAAAGGGCCCAGTACAGATCCTTGAGGTACACCACTGGAGAGGGGTCTACTGGTAGAGGTGGAGTTACGACCTTTGACAGTATGTGTTCTGTTGGCAAGCCAGTTAGCTAACCATCTAGTGATGTAAGGGTTAACACCTAGCTGGCAGAGTTTTTTAATGATACCTGAGTGGGGGATTGTGTCAAAGGCTTTGGCTAGGTCCAGATAGGAGGTATGCACTGTCTTACTTTCATCGAGGACTTTGCTGACTTTCTCAAAGAAGTCTGCCAGGTTCAGTAAGCATGATCTACCCTTAACAAAGTCAAACTGGGTTGGTTCTAGAGTTTGAAGGTTGCCTATGTCCTTGTAGATAAGGTCTATGATGATCCTTTCCATGGCCTTTCAGAAGAGGCTAGTTAGACTTATGGGTCTACAGTTCTCCAGATCAGTTGGTGGCCTCACTTCAGTGCATCTCTGTGCACTAAAGTGTTTTAGAGGAATCAGGAGACATCAATATGATTACAAAAATCTTTTAAGTTGTTGGAATGTGGCCTCAACCACATGGTCTACCTGACATTATTGGGCATCTTACCACTTATACAATTAGCAATGGGGCAAGCAAAAGTAGCTTAATAGGACAAAACATTCTGCAGTATCCAGCCAGGCACAAGAAGGCACTCACCTGCTTCCCATATGGACAACTGGCGACTCTTTAACTGCTTCCATCTTTTTTCTTTGGGGTCTGATAGTCCCTCCTCCTAATTATATGCCCCTCACCCTCATAGCCGACTTCTATCACCTCAAATTAGCTTTTTGAGGCATTTATTGTAAGCAAAACTTCTGTCAGCGAATTCATCATGGCTTGGACTTTTGGCAGGTTGAAGTCCCATTCCTTCCTTTCTTCTGAGTGGAGGATGACATCATCCAAGTGTGCACCCCACATAGTATCTATAATGCCTGAGTACAATGGTCATATGCCAGTGCAATGTGGTTGAGGCTCTGTGAAGGCCACAATGGGAATCCAGTATACCAATCTGGAATTCTCTAGTTATGGCATTTCTTTTATTTTCCCTCTGTTAGCTTGCTCATGCCCTTCCATGGTTCCTCAAAGAACAGGTCTGTCTGCATTATGTGCAGTGCTCCAGTATAATCTTAAGAGGGAACTGATTCTTTTTTCTACGTCTCCTTATCAAGGTTTAATAATCCTGTAGGCTGTCTGCCATAGAGAAGTTCAAAGAGGATAAACCCTGTCAAAGTTCGAAGTACCTCCCAAATGGCAAACATGAGATATCATACAAGCTGATCCCAGTTTTCCCTTCTTCCTCAATTAATTTTTGAAGCACTGAATTCAGGGTCCTACTAAACAGTCTACTGGGTCATCAGTCTAGAGGTGGCACATGAAGTTTGCAAGCTGCTTTACTTTAAAGCATTGGCACAGATGGTGCATAATCTTAGACATAAAGGGAATGTCTTTGTATAAAAATATTTTATTTGACATTCCCTTACTGGAAAATAAAGAAATTAAGTCTTTTGCAGTAGATTTAGAATTGACTTATCTTAGGGGGCTGCTTCTGGAAATTCAGTAGCCAATAATATTTTATTGCATGCCCTTTGAAAAGAATTTCTAATATGAACAGTATGAGGGGATTCTTTAAGCCGTGGTTAGGAAACATTTGTTGACATGCCAGGCAACTGGCACAAAATCTTTCAATTTCTTTTAAAATGACTGGCACATAAAACCTGACCGGAATTCTGTTTTGGATATATACATAGCTAAATGGCCTCCTAGCACACAGCTATGCGCTAATTTCATAACAAGAATGTGGAAGATTTTTAGTACCAATAATTGACCGATGATCTACTATTTTCTTTAGTTATCCTATATACTAAACTCTTCTGAAGCTCAGAATAGGACTTAAGTTTGCTCTTGCTCACTCAGGGTTTCTTTGTCCCATCAGGCCATTTAGAAATTTAGCCTGCTTACTTGTAGATCAGACAAGGAAGGATCTTTCTCCTTCTGGGTTTTGCTCAAGGTAGAAGGTTCAGCCTTTTCCCCTAACCAATAATAAAGGTACAAAATTTCAGTATCCCATTCATTCCCCAAAAAGGGTAACCCACACTAGTGCTCAGTATGACCCACATTCAGTTCTTCTGTCTCCAGGGCTTTCTTGTTTCACATTTGAGATGTGCACTCCTTCCAGCCTTCCTCATTTCTATTATGGTTTATGCCTTCATGGTGAACTTTCTCCTTTCTGGATTTCTTTTCCCTTTCTTGTTTCTCTTCTCTCAAATTACCTGCTGGGGTTTCCTCAAAGACTCGGTCATTTTCTACATTTCTATGTATCACTTTAGTAGTTCCTTCCAGGGCTTCTAACCTCTTCCAATTCCCTAGTCAATGTGTAGCTTCATATAGACTGAAATTGTTGCATAATCTTCCTTGTCCTGGATACTTATCCATACCCTGGTTCTTCTCGAGCCTGTTAACAGCAGTTCTGGTCTCTAATGACCCACTAGTTCATGAATGTTCATTATGTTGCATCATCATTCACTTGCTGCTTCAGAGGGCTGGAAAGCAATGAGCTGTTTATCTGGCATACATTCCACCCCACCCAGAACTGTTTAAAATGAGGAAACATTTAAAATGAGCAAATATTTCACAATTATCATCTCACATGTAAGGTAGGGGATTACAGCAAAAGGGCATAATGTTTTCCCAAATCCTGTCTGATGTTCTACTTGGGTAATGAGATATTGCTTTTTCTTTCCATGTATACCGATACCTCTCCAGCTTTCTGAGACCACGCTTTTTCCTACACACATCCTGCCCCTTTACAAAGGTAATCATACTATTAGAGTCCAGTAGCATTCTCGTTCCTTCCAATCTACAAGAGTTAATAAGTTTAGCTTGCAGAAGGCTTGGGTGACACATCTATATAAACTTTCATGCACGTGACTGTTCCCAGTAAGGTAACGTTCAGTTTGACAAAGTTAACTTGGATACCACCCGTTATTTAATTACTAAGAGTAAAGCTTTCTTAAATATATTCACTTTTTTTTATTTTAATCATAGTTTCCTTACTATTTTTACTATTGTGGTTAACCACGATTTAATAGTGATCTCACCACTCTGTTCCTCACAAAGGTCCACTAATGAAATCTGAGCTTGGGTCTTTGCAATGACCCCAGTTTTAGCAAGTAAGTTCTTTTTTTTTACTTCCCAAAATCATTACAATTGGTGCTAAACATGCCAAAAAAGGCACAGATGTGATCCCCATAAGTTGATCAGTGCACCCATGTCCAGTTAACTTGGTCTTCCCCTTCCTGATTAACCCTGTGCTCAAAAGCTATCAGATTCACTTCTAGGTCTTCTTCTCAGCCTAACAGCCAGACAGCAGGAATGGTTCAAGAATGAGCCATGGAATTAGGTACTGTTGCTATCCATCACAACAGTCATTATTTGAACCTTTACCTTTGCCCAGGGACCTCTTCACATGGAAAAGGGATAAAAATCCTTTGCAATTTGAAACTCTAACTCACTTTAGGATGAACAGGTAAATTTACTTTTAGCAATTATCTGCACCACATGTCATTGAAAGTTCAGTGGTGTAAGCTGAACTTACAATAACAGTATATATTCGAGTGATCATTGCTGCAGTAGCCTTAGCTAAACAGGTTATATCCTGCCAAGGGTACAACAGCCAATCAGCTTTCAAAGCTTCAGGGCACCTACCATGCTCCCGGACTGTCAAGCAGCTCAAGGTGAGTTCACTAAAAGACAAGTTTGGCTTTGCACCCATTTAGAGCTTTTCTGCCAGCAGAGACAGGGAGGCTGAACCCTGAAAAGGCAATGCTAGGAACAAAAAATAAATGTCTACACCCTGGCATAAAAAAAAATAAAACGCACAAAAAACAAGGGGAATGGAGGAGGGAGTGGCTACTACAGCAGTGATCTTTCAAACATCTACTGATATGTAAGTTCAAGTTACTCAACTGTATTGTGTTCATTATAGTTATCACTGCTATAGTAGCCTTAGCTATATGGGTAAATTACCATAGCTAACTACATTTAAAAGGTGGAAGGAAGAGAGTCCAGGAGCCCCTGGAGAATGGCCCTAGCAAATACTGATCTGGACCTAGATAAGGAATCGAGTTTATAGTGTTTTGTAAAAGTATGTGTAGAGGACCAAGTGGCAGCTTCTAAAATACTTCTAGAATCCAACCCTTTGCCTGAAATAGATGTGTTATGGTGAGTATAACAAAAGCTAATAGCCTTAGTCAACCAATTGGAAACAGTCTGTTTTAACACAGACTGTTCCTTCTTCTTACCTTCACAAGAAGTGAACAATTGTTCTGAAGATCAGAAGATTTAGTTCTGTCAAGACAGTACCAGAGCTGTCTGTGGACATTCAAGGTATGCTGTATATTTTCTCCTCAATTTTATGTTCAGGAAAGAAAATGGGGAGATGGATGGTTTGGTTTAAAGTTAACTTGAATATCACTTTAAGCATAAATTAGGAATAGTTCTCAAAAAAACCTTCCCGCTATGGAAAATGAGATAGGGTTAACTCACCGTATGAGCTTGCAACTCAGATACCATTCTTGCAGACATCAGAGCAGTGAGTAAAACTGTTTTTCCATGTTAAGAACCTCAAAACTCAGCCAAACTGGCTGGTTCAAATGAAGAATGTGTTGGCTTCTCTAGGAAGGGCCACTAATTTTTTTGGAGACCTCTTATGCAAAACATCCTTCAAGAACATTTTGCATAAGACTGCAGTGAAAGATGAGAATCCATGGGCAAACATGCTGAAGTGGCCAATAAATGAACCTTGAGAGATGAATAAGACAAGCCATAGGATAGTAACGCAAATAAATATTGTAAAAACAGAGAACAATTAGCCCTGAATGGGTGAGGTTATGTTGTTGGTATCAACTCGAAAAACGTTTTCATTTACTAATATATGATTTTCTAGCAGAAGGCTTTCGTGCTTCCATTAGTACCTGCTGCACATCCTCAATAAACAGGTGCCTAAAAGGAATTAAGACCTATGATCCCAGCAGTCAATTGAAAATGACTAATGTTGGGGTGTAGCAAACACCCCTGTTCTAATATGAGTAGATTCAGTCAGTAAGGAAACTTACGGTGATTGCCCCTCGCCATTTCCAAAAGAATGGAGAACCACAGCTACCTGGGAAAAAGGGAGCCGCTACTATGATCCTGGGGGAGTCCTTCTGAATCTTCTAAAGAACCCTGGATATTAGTGGAAAGGGTGGAAAAGCATACATGAACATTCCTGTCCAAGAAAAATAAAAGGCATTGGTCATCCAGGCCTTCTTTATTGGAGTCTTGGAACAGAATCTTGCCAGATGATTATTCAAAAAGAAGACAACGAGGTCTACTTGAGGAACTCCTCACAGATGGATCAAATCCTGGAAGACCTCCTGATCTAGTTTCCATTTGGCAGGGTCTGCCCTGGTCCTCCTCAGCTTGTCTGCCTCATAGTTTTGCTCTGACAGAATGTAGGATGTGTGTAGAGTGAGATTGTGCTGTGAAGATATATCACAAGATAACATGGCTAGTCTGCAAATGGGGTATGATCTGTTCCCCCCTTGCTTGTTGATGTACCACATGACTGTATTATTGTCTATAACCGCTTGAAGAGGTCCCAAGGACCAAAAATGGTTCAGAGAGTTGAGTGCCTTGATCAGGGCAAGCATCTCCTTGATATATATGTGTTTGCATCTGTGCTTGGTGTCCCACACCCCCTGCACTTTTATTCTTCCTGAAACTTCTCTCTAAGCAAGTCCAAGCTTATGTAGTGACAGAATGCTTTGGAGCAGGGAGGGAATATGTGCAACCTATATTTTAGGATATCTGTTGTCTCCGCCAAAATATTTCTTTTCAGACAAACCCACTGGGATTTGAAAAGATAAAGGGTGTTGATGGTTGGATCAAAGATATTTTGGATACCAATGTATCCTTCTCATGTGGAGTCTTGTCAGGGGTATCATAAGAATCACAGATGCCATGAGGCCCAAAATGCTAAGGTATTCCCTTGCACAAATTGAAATCTGAGTGGAAAATCAAAAATATAGATCTAATAAAGATCTTTTTTTTTCCCTGTGGAAGAAAAGCTCTTTGAACTGAAGTGTCTAGTTGACATCCCAAGAACACAATCCAGTGTGAAGAAGTCAAGAAAGACTTATGAAAGTTCTCTTGGAATCCCAGCTTGTGTGAGAGACTTCTTAGCAAAGAGAGAGATTCTGAGACTTTGAAAAATACCCCATAAAAATAGAAAATTATCTAACTATGGAAAATGTGGAGACCCTGTAGCCTCTAATAAGCTATAACTGAAGCTAGACAATTTGGACTATGCACTGCACCATGACTGTTCCCAAAGCATAAGGCAGAGAACTGATAATGGGATCCAGATGCAGAAAACCTTACAAAATGCCTGAAATCTGGATATATATAGGGATGTGATGATAAGCATATTTTAAGTCTAGTGTTACCAGGAAACTTGAAGAGGAAGAGAAGTTAACAGGTTGAAGTGACATCATTTTGAATTTGGGCACTATTGCAAACTGGTTTAGGAAAGAAAGATCCAGAACTGGTCTCCAAGCATTTTCTTTCATTTGCTTAAGGAGGAACTGGTTCTATCACTTCTTGGGACAGCATGTGATAAAGAGCAAGTAGAAACAAAAGAGTCTGATCTGTAGGATAAGGAATGACCCCCCCCCTCCGCAAAGGAGGAATTTCCTCCCAAAGCATTCTGTAATCTTGATGAATGATTTTCAAAACCCATTTGTACTAAGCAATCTGTTGCCAAAGAGAAACTGGAAATTCAGACTTTCTGGAAGAAAAAAAATAGCCATTCTCCTGAATTGTTATTCAGATTTGTTGGAGTGCCCTTTGTTCTGGAAGGTTTAAGACTTCTTTTTGGAACCTCCTTGCAATTTCTTAAATGTCTGTTTACTTGAATTCTGTTTGCTAAAACTAGATGAGGAAAAAGAAAATCCCTTGGACAATTTGAAAAAGGAGAAATGAAAATTGTTAGAGATTCTCTGGAACAGCTTACGCCTTTCATCACACTTTTTGACCACCTTTGCAGCAGAAGGGCCAAACACTAAATCTCTATCCACGAGAGACAATTTACTGTATAATCTAATTTTTACAACATTTGGGAGGTTCTGAGAATGCAGCCAAGCAAACCTGCATAAACAGTACCAAAGGCTAAACCCTTAAAGAAGTATCAACACAAACACACTGCAAACAATGAGTAGTGATCTGTGCAATAGAAGAAATTAAGTTATTTAAAGCAGGTTTTTCCTCACAAGGAGAAACTGCATATAGAACATTGCTAATACTTTCATAATTTGCCAGAGTAAACTTTTAACATATGAGCCTAACAATTCGAAATTCTGCAAATCAAAGTTGCAGAAGTATATACTTTTCCCCATACCTATCAATAATGTTTCCATTATTATCAGAAAGAAAGAGAAGGATTAGAATTAACTAAGTACTTAGCAACAAAGGGATCAACTAAAGCAATAGCTGCTAGGTACTGTTTTGGGACAGTGTTTAAAAATTTAGAAGATATCTTGTCTGCCTTTTTAGTGTTAGAAATAAAGCAGACAAGACAGGACAGGAGGAATGGGTGTAAGTTCTGGAAAATCTTTCTGCAACATCTCAAACTATTTTCTGAGGGACGGAGAAACCTCAGTGCTCTCCCAATTAAAACACTGGCACATTGTAGCAGCAGTCTCAGAGAAAGAGCCCCCCCCCCCAGAAAAATGAGTAACTGAGTTCTCCTCTGAGTCTGAATCAGAAATCAGAGGGAGGGGGGACTGTATCCATCTCTACATCTTCCTGTTCAGATTACGAATGTAGAATCTCTTCAGGAAAAGCGGAATCCCTCTTTCCTTTACTAGAATCTACTTTACAAATAGGATCAATGGTCTAAATCAAACCTTGAGCCAGTCCCAGTAAACTACTACTATCCAAAGTAAACTGAGGAGGAGTAGATAAGTGCTTGGTTTTCTGTTTCTTTTTGACTGGAAAATCTGTCTTACTAATGGTAACTGTGTATAATGGCAGCAGCTACTTCCCAGAGACAGGCACATCATTCTGGCATAACCGGGAAACCTTCCATATTCGCCCTCCCAGGACCAACAGTAAATGTTCTCCTTTGTCCAATGATGGGACCGCAACACACACAGATGACATGGCTAACCCCTGGTCCATTGTAGCTGTAAGTATTACACCAGAAGGATCCGGGATAAGTGATGAATGGTCTGAGGTATAAAAATTGCTAGCCTGCTGTGGTGGCAAAGGCTGTTTGCTTAATTTTTCTTTTTGTGGAAGAAGGACTTGCCATGGGACCAGTAGTCTGTTCCATGGTCAAGCCTAAAATATTGCCTCTTTCCCAGAGAAGACAAGTAGCAATTGCCAGTAAACACTAACAGTTCTCAAAAGTTACTTTCTTGACAGGAAAAAACTCAGTAAAAAAACACTATGATAGCCACAAAAAAGAAAAATAAACACAATTTTTCCACAGAAAAAACATTTTTTAGTTGCTTTACTCACGTTTTCCTGTCAGTTTAAAAGCAGTGTACTCAGTTGAAAGTAATGTTACAGTATTGAGAGTCTGTTAAAACAAAATATTCTAGGAAAGTAATAAAACATCAATAAAATTAAGTTACCTTTGAGAGAAAAACTTCCATTTTCTTATGTGCCCAGCAAAGGAAAGCACAAGTCAAGCATCAATCCTCAAAAGCCTCAGAGGAGTGTACTTTTTGGTAGCAGTAAATCTTTAAAGGGATTTGCACCCAAACATTTCTTTTAGTCACCTCAGGGCGAGCTGCTTGACAGTCTGCATGCATGGAAGTTACCCTGAAGATTTGTAAGCTAGATGACTGTTATATCCTTGGCATGATATAACCCATATTGCTAAGGTTACTGCAGCAGTGATCAATATGATGAACATAAAGCGAAAAAATATCAGCTTGTTATGGGGAAGTTTTCATTGACAGGTGAAGATGGGCATCAGGATAATTAAAAGTTTGAAGTTTAATTGCTCACTTTATCCACCAGTATGGAAACTATGCAGTTAACCTCTCTCTTTTTTTTTTTTTGGATAAAACAAATATTTGTTGTCCAAAACAAAATGTAAGGCTGACTTCACTCAAGGAAATAAATATATTTCACTCTCTTCTTAATCCCTCCTTACTCTAACCATCCCATCCAGTTTTCCTCTGTACACAGCTTTTGTTTATAATCATAACACCTCTTGTTAACTTGCTTGTCTACTGTTACTTATAGTTGTCTGGGCTGAGGCTGATGTAGGTCCATTTGGATCAATGCAATACCCGAGTTACCAAACTGAATAAATATATATATTGTTACAGTCTTGAAAGCACAACAAAAAAGTATTTCTTCTGCTGATTATTTATACTCATTATAAGAAAATAAAGTCACTTTTTGGTATATTACAGAACGCAATCTCTGAATCAATGTTAAATTTATCAGAAGTCCACTGGTATTCCAGCCCATCAGGGATTTTCCTTCTCATATCTAGTATACTGAACACTTATCTTGATCATCTTTCAGAAATGTCTGATATGGGCTACCTAGCTCTCTCTTTAAATAGTTGCAGGTTCACCTGCAGACACGCACAGTCCTTTTCCATGTGTTGTCCTTAAGGGGTTGCAGCAGAAGTGTCCCGGGTTTGATTTCCAGCTCAGACATTTGAGGCACTGGCAGGTTGGGATGGGTGTGCTTATCCCAGGGTGAAGGATGTTCATCTCAGTATTTCCTGAGAGAAGGCATGATGCATGAAGAGGTGGGTAGCCCTTGGACAGTTACAGGATAGGCATATGTAAGGGGTAAGACAAGAGAATACGTCAAAACATAAATATTTCACTCCTCTTGCAGTCGCCAACAAGACCCCCAACAAGACACACTCTGAGGTCCTTGCTGGTTCCAGCCAAAACAAATCATTGTTATTCCAGGGGATGAAATGAAAGCCTAGTAGACCTTGACATAGATAGGAACACTGGATTAGAGACTGAAATGTGTGAAGCGAGGGAAGGAGGGAACAAACAACAAAAAAATCCAGCTATATTTCTTTCTAGAACCAGCTACAACTTAATTTGCCATTCTAAAAATATTCTTTCTGTTACCATAAAAATACTCTGGTCAAGTGGCAACCACCACTCTGTGTTGCAATGTGTATTAGAATAAGGGAATATGAAATGAGCAGCTGTCTCTAAAAAAAAAAAATCACAAAAGTCGGTTGATAAGTTGTGATTTTGATGAAATTTCTGAAATATCTAGTAGGAGAAAAGAATGATAATGAACAAAACGTAACAACCTATACTCCCAGCATGCAAAAGTTAACAAAATGTACCATCTTATTTCAGAATTTCAAAATGATTCTGGGATTGCACATTACCACAAATTTACTATTTGAGTGATAATGGATTTTGTGCTCACTAAGAATTTCTGAATGCATGATGCACCAGCCATGGTAGTTTAATAAAGTAATGAAGCACTGATCTACTAGTCTCTAGTTACATGGAACACAATGTGTAAAGCAAATGTGAGACTGCTGTGTGTGTACCAAGAAACCACAACAACAAAAAAAAAAACAACTCCCAAAAAATATAAAAGTTCTAAGAAGTCAGCAGAGTGCCAAATAAAATAGCCAAGTTGAATAAGTTAAGAGACGACCAACTATCTTAAAAATAAAAAAAAAAACTGAAAGAAAATTCTTAACTAATCATCATAAATGAGTTGTTAAAAAGTGATGCTATTAAACTGATAAAATAATCATGCCAAAACTATTATATTTACTGAAAAGTAATGGGAATCACATGACTGTAAGGGTATTGTTTAAGGAAGTCATTTTACATAACTTGTAGTTCTGATAAAGTCTTACTTGATTTGCATGAGATGAAAACACATATCCCGGGATTCATGAAGCTTGCGCCAGGTTTCAGGAGTAGCATCGGCGATCTAATGCCAAATATGGCTGCCGAGTGATTCAGGTACGAGCTGTTTCCACATGCACTATCAGCATACGCCAGAGCTGCACAGCTCCCGGCACATGTATGCTAATTATCCCATGCACAACAGTGTAGCATGCAAATGAAGGTATATAGCGATTCATGAAGTGGTGCAGGCGTAGTGTAAGCATGCAGAAATGTAAACCAAAAAAAACAGTTTACATTTTCTCAAACATAAAATCAGAGCCATGAAAGTGGACCAAACTTATGTATTATAATGTTAATATATGCCAATGGCTAAATATATAGCCAATGGCATAAAAAAAACACACACAACACATAAAAAATTACATTTATTGTCATGGCCACACTAACGCAAAGTAAAATCGCAGTGCATCAGTGCGCAAATGGGATCACAATGAAAATATATTTATATGTCATATAACTGCAATGTAACAGAATTCATGAATTCCTCATAATAGTTAATGGCACGCATGCTACACCACAACCATGGCACAAGGGTTGCTAAGGGTCTGTGACAGTTCTGCGTGGTAAATAGGAATTAGTAGTCAATGCCATGCAAATGAGTCAAGTAATACTGAATTGCAAAATCCCTGCCGGCATAAGGATGTACCACAGAGCATAGCAGTACAACACCGAGGTGTGGCCTGGAGATAAACATGACATCAAGAGAGGGGTGCACCACCTTAGCTGTAAGCACATTGGAGCATTTCTAATCCAGGTTGCCTGCTGCTAAGCAAAGCCGCTGGATAGGGGTGTGGAAATAGCCATAGCTTTGCCTAGTTGAGAGCACACAAGGTAACTGAAAGTGCATGTAAACGTGGATAAAAACGCGCTCGAACCCGGTAAATGGCTGTGTGCGGAGTGCACCATAGCTGAAACAGGAAGGATACGGGAAGACAATAAGGAAATGCTGCAGCATGGTAATTGGAGACACCTAGGAACTCGCAGTGGGCCACAGACAACAGCTAACAAGGCTGCTAGCAGCTACCTGCAGAACAGAAAAGGGGATGTGCCCTACTGCAAAGAAAAGAGAACTGTCACAGCAGAACAAAGCAAACTTGCAGTAGATCAGCTACATAACATATTTCGCAACACAATCCTGGGTTGGGAAAGTACAAAACAAGAAAGCAGGCAGCTGGATGCATGCCTGACAATGGGAGGGGAATCGGGTTGAAAAGTGAAGTAAAGGGCAATAGATGAATCATGGCAGCCATGCGTAAGTCAACACCAAAGGCCCCACAATAGTAGCACCTGCTGCAAAACCCATAATTAAGATACCCTGCAGTTGGAATTGCACATACACACCCAATTACACCAGCAGCATCCATTGCACAATAGTATAAAGTGTGAAAGCCCCACACTCACACTTGTGTATTCCCAGACACTCTGCACCATTGGTGTATACAGATGGGGAACTTTTAATATGTACATGTTAGGGACTGCCATAGCTTTGATTCACCAGCATGTGTTGAAGACTGACGGTGGTGTGGAGGATGATGCTGACAACCATCTCAGCACTGGAGGAGGAGAAGACTGTTCAGACCCAGGGTAACCTACCAGGGGCTACATGATCTAGAGATAGTAGAGCGTTACAGGGAGGACAGGGACACCATACAGCAACTTGTTGAGCTGTGCCAGCCACGCCTCAGAGCCAGAAATAACAGAGGAGAACCCATTCCAGTGGACATGAAGGTATGTGTAAGCTTGAGAATACTAGCCACAGGTACCTTTCAATGACCAACTGGGGATATCATGGGGATCTCACAGGCATCAGCATCCAGGGTACTCTACCAGTTCCTGGATGCCATGCTACCACATGCCAATGAGCACATATATACTTCCCCCAAATGCAGGAGGAGTTGGCCAGCAATACGTGTCTCTTCCACCATGTGGCAGACTACCCAGAGGTACTGGGTGCAATATACTATATGCACATACACATCAAGACACCACCTGGTGAGCAGGGTAAGCACTACATAAACTGCAAGGGATACCCCTCCATCAACTGCCAGGTTGTGTGCAATGCCCAGGGCATTAACATGGATGTGTGTGCTGGCAGCCCTGGAAGTTATTACGACTCCCACATCTGGTATGCCTCACAGCTGTATCAGGTATTTGCCAGGGGGAATATCCCATATGGCCACCTGGTGGGGGATGCTGGCTATGCACTGGAACCGTGGATGATGACTCCCATCAGAAATGCACACACACAGCCACACAAGAATGCCATAATGAGGCACATGCAGAAACCGGAATAATCATAGAGGGTGTATTTAAGATGCTGAAATCACGGTTCCGTTGTTTGGTGTTATGGCCCACATGTCTGGTTCTGAGGTATATGGTGGTAGTGCTATTGTACACTACAGAGCCCTCAGCCAGGTGTTCCTCACTACACAGATGTCAGTACTCCCCATTGTTGGATCTGCAGTGAGCAGCTGTGAGTATGGCCGCTACACATCTAGCACTGGTTAGCATAAGCATATAATGCAGTTGTCCTCTAGGTGTCAGGGTGTTATCCTGTGTTTAGGACATTTGCCTTGGAATGACACTATATGGGCGAATGCGACTTAGGTATTATCCCTCTCCCTTGAATCATGGATGCATGTGATATGGGTCAAAGGCCTGTCTACTGTCAGTCATGTCATCCCAGAATGACAAACACTGGACAACCTCATAATTACAGCAGGACATTGGCTCATTGTGTTGGTCAAGCAGTTGCCACTCCTAGCATGGCTCATTGTGTTAATCAAGCAGTTGCCACTCCTAGCAAGACATCTCTGCGAGTGGTGGTATTGTGCTTGGTATAGAATGGTACATCTAAGGTGACGGACAGCAGCAGATGTTGTGTATAAGACAGATATATGTAGAGCAGCGTTCCTGCTAACAATGACAACTACTAACACCAGAATCCATTACAATGTGTTCTTTATGTCTAACTGTAATAGCATGGTCACTGTGGCCTTCCATGTTTAGAATGAGAGTGCATCCCAGACAGCCCTGTGCTACTAAGTGTATGAGCATGCCCAGTATAACCTTGTGTAGATGGACACATACTGCATTCCAAACAGCCCTGTGCTACTAAGTGTGTGAGCATGCCCAGTGACACCCTGTGTCGGTTATGTGCATCTATGTGTATGGGCATGGCCATTGTAACCCTTTGTAGTGATAGTAGTCATCCATTCCACAGATGGGCATACTCCAGGTCAGGATGGATTCCTACTTTAAACACACAGGTTCACAGGTATGTACATCTTAACTGCCAGCATCCCTGTTGATGTCCGCATTCCTAGAAGGTCATAATGACAGCCTTAAAATGTGTCTGTGTGACGCGACTCGTAACTATGTAGTATTGTAATAGTGATCTGTAGATAGGCAGGTGTTCCATTCCCACCACTGGCGCGCGTGTGTGTGTGTGTGTGTGTGTGTGTGTGTGTGTGTGTGTGTGTGTGTGTGTGTGTGTGTCTGCCTGCATGAGACAAGTACAGTGCATTGTAGAGTATGCACTCTCTGTACAAATCACATGACCACCTTTGTCAATCCTGCTGTTGTCACCCACCTAAGTCTACACCTGTAGGTGTGCTGTAACCCAGTATTCGCCATAGTGCATGCCCTAAAAGTAAATTGCTGCAGTGTGATACGGTAGGTAGGGGTTCGTATACAGGACATGGCAAGTGTGTGTTTGTCTGTCGGTGGCTGTGAGTGTCTTACCACTGGACATGTTGGGGAGCAGATTTTGTAGTTTTCCTATATGGTGTCCATCTTATGACACATTAGCCACCTCATGAGGAGTACAGCTGTCAGTCAGCCACGGGACTGAGCTGGCAAGCCATACCCCTACATCTGGCAAAAGGCCTGGTGAACAACATATGCAACCCTAATAGTACCCGGTATATGTCCTGCACCCATGTGCCATGCACAAACACAGTTGCCTAGGATATCCCGCTATACTGCTAGCACCATGCACATTGATGACAGATAGTAGGCATGGTGTGAATGCAGTGGCCTGCAGAGGACATGGCACCCTGTACAGCATTACAATAAGCACATATTTGCGGACATTGTGCCTTCACTATGTTCCCCACTGGATGCCTGCAACATATGTGGTGCCATCAAATGTGATTCACACAGGCCATACAATACCGTACACATGTGCCCTGTATGGACCAATGTCACTGACACCAGGGAATACCTGTATCATACTATCAATGCAGGTACAGGGTCGACCTGCTCACTATAAGGAGGTTTCGCCACACCAGGACAGTATTGGCATATCGAGGGATAACAGTCTGTGTACACAACATGTGCCTGCCAAACCAGGTACACGTGTATATGTCACTGTACAGTATTGTGGGACATGCACATCCCAGCCAATGTCCATGTGAAGGACTATCAAACACAGACATGGCATGTATTGCAAAGCTATGGCGATACACATTGGTAACCAGGATGTCAGGGCAGATCATGCAGTAGCCATCTGTGTGGGACATTGCAGACACTACACCCCTGCACTGCACACCATTATCGGTTGATGCGATGCCAAGGAGTACCCCTCACCCAGCCTTGTACAGCCATCCTGCACAGCCAACCACTACACACCCATGCAGCAATGCATATATGCATGTCAGTACTGGCACCTTGTGTCTGCATGTGGGTTATGATGCTCCCAACCACAGTCACTCCCAGTATAACCCTTGTTAGCATACCAACAGATGTCAAACGCTTTCACATGCCCTAGCCCATAGAACCTCCAGATATCCCCTGTGGTGCATGTAGTCCTGTGCATTACTGCAGTGTGGCAAATGAAGTAGTTAGGTTGTGTATTTGTGGCCCTGGCAAAGAGTGTCATTGCGAGTCCATTAGAGAGTGTGGTTGTGGTGACAATGGCATCCATTCACGTGGACAGGCATGTGTGCCACACCTAATGTATGTCTACTATATCTCTGTTGCAGATGTCTCTCACCTACAAACATATGTTCTTATAGCACAGCAACATGTCGGCTTTGTGGCACATGTAGTAACGTCATGCACATGTAATAGTAATAACTAGTCAGTCAAGGGTTTGACCTCTGTACTGTTAGGCGTGTGGCAGATGATGCTTAGGGTACGTCTCCAAGCCCTTCTCTGGTGTACTTTGCCTGTCCCACCCACACACACTCTCTGGTGTATGTGGAGGTGTACACCTGCTCGGCAGCAGCATGTGTATTGTAAGTGATGGACATGATCAGGTGATGGTCTCTGCACCTATTGCAGTCCTCCTCTAGCTGATTGCATGTGGAATAGCTGTGATGATGTTCCCATAGCCATTCGCATGATAAACACAGTACACTATCTAGGAAAACATGTTGGTATTTGGCCATGACAGTCACTGTGAGTGGTACCTGGATGTGATGTTCTGAAACGGCATCACAGATGATATCTGGATGTACCTCAAACATCATACATACTGGGAAATAGCCTAAAGACAGGAGGGTGATGTGCCACACATGACTACAGCATGTAAGTGTAGCTATACGGCATTGAGACTACTGCCTGTTTAACATGTTGTGTGTGGTAATGGCTATTCTGCATGTTTCAATACAGACATGACAGTACTCTGTTCGTGAGGGACCCCCATCTGTAGGGTCATCTGTGAAATGGTCAGTGTGTGGAACCATTTGTTTCTTGTGTTACACACTGAACACACATTTGTGCACAGCAGGAGCATAGTGTGAGGATTGCAGACAGTACATGATGATAGGGATGTGTTACTGCGATTGCATCCCTGACTGGACATATGTCACATGAAACAGTGGTATGACAGACACTGTCTGGGGTTCCCAGTGACAAGCCAATAATGGGCAACTGTTCATAGCTGCGGTCACATGTATACTACACATTGTACAGATGGCATGTAGTATATATGCATGTGTTGTGCTCCCTCTGCAAATGTATACCATCTGTTGTGTTGGGTTGATGGTGATATCTATGCATACTGTTGTAGGTAATCCTGTATGCTGTAGTCTATCACTAAGCCATATGTGTGTTTAAACTGCAACACCATAGGCTGAATGGGTTGGGAGGTCCTGGCAGAACCTCCTGTCCCACTTCAGCTGACCATGGCACCAGGCACCAGCACATCTGGGGCCCAGCCTTGGACATCAACCTCTGTTGGCTCTGCACCACCTTCAGATGGGGCATGTCCCCCCTGGGAGCAGGACCAGATAGGCACATGTCTGCTGTTGCGTGGTCCCGGACGTGTTGCGTTGGAGGCTCACTAAGGGGTTCCAAAGCCAGATATGCAAGCTCAAGGGCAGAGTGTCACATTTACAGGGTGATGCTGCCTCTCCTGGACAGCCCCCAGCACTGCATCCTTTGCAGCTGTTTAGGTGAAGTGGTGGCTGGCCATGGCTGGGGACCTCCATCCCACTGTTCCCATGGGCTTGTGAATGCCGAGCCCCCATCCCTGTCTGAGGTGTATCCCCCCACATGTGTCATATACCAACCCTGTATGCTGTCTTGTCTGTGATCCTACCCTACCTATCCTCCACAGCCATACCTACATTTCTTCCCCCACATCTGACCCTCACCCTACGGAAACATAAGGCCAATCGGCTCCTAGGACAACATCTGCCCTATACATAGCTGTTCATTTCACATACGTGTCCACTGGACACATGTACCCTTATAATATGCATCACAACATACTCCTGTTTTCCTCACCCTTGTCCCTCAGGCACATGATCCTGGTATGCACATCACTCCTAAATGGTCCAGGTACACATGATGAGTACGACCCCATTGTACACACAACACTACCGGTCCCTCTATGGTTATCCCATTTACCTTTATCATGATGAGGATGTTGCACACAGCACCTTGCATGAGTACTGCTCACACATAATGATTGGACAGGTACTGTTGTGTTAATGTACAGTGCATGCACAGAGTGATGTATACGGCCAATGTACAACTGTTTGCATGTATGAATGACACATGTCTGTCTGAGGGAGTCTTGAGATTACATAGAACAACACCACTACATAATATAGGCGTCGCTGGTGTTTCCTATTTCATTCATTTGTAATGCTTTGTTGCCACATGGTATGTTCCTGATATATCTCTATATATGTATGCACCTATATACTGGACATAACCACTCACATATACATCTACATGATGGGATACATTCCTATACTGTTGAATGACTGCGCTGTATGATATGTTTGTGGTACTGTCTGTTCTCTGTATATCTGCCATGGCGTATTGGTAAATCACATTAGCTGTGTGTGCAGTGTCCTGGTTCTGAGCCTTGCAGAGGATGTTTATTTGGTCGCAGGGCAGAACAAGGCGATTGGATACGGAGGGAGTAAGGCACATTAAAGCAGTTGTGAGCGGGTGTGCATGAGTTTGCACAGTGTTAAGCAATGTTAACCTCTGGTTACAGCTTCTTACACTCGGTTAGCCTCTACATTGCTTTACCAGTGCAATACTCACATACTGGTAGCCAAACAGGCTTACACCCTCTCTCTCCCACACTTGCAAATGCAAAGACATTGGTGCTTGCATCTGACACTCACACCCCTGGGTGGGACCCAGGACCACAATATTACCTTGTGATGTGTATTACATCGGATTACATACCTACAGTATCGGGAATGGCTGCTCATTAGGCGACAGCATGCCATTCGACTGTACGGAATTGGCAGCCTGTCCAGTGATTTATTCATATTATTTGTGTGCTCCTCTTACAATCTGCTCCTGTCTAGCTGATACATGGGAACCGAGACTCTTCAATACAGACAAGTAATTGGGTTTTGGGACCCACATCCATCGGCTGAGTCATGCTACTGCATACCTGTTATAGGGTTGCCACCTTTTCAATTGCCCAAGGTGGGACTTTTATGTAGAAACATCAGATTTTGCAGGGCAAAACATACCCACAGCCAGTACAAAGGAAAGAACTTCACTGTTTTGCCTAAATAAAAGCTTATTCTTCTAGCATTATAGTTGCTTATTCTATTTCTTATAACATTTAGGTGTTTCAGATACAAAATAATTGTTTTATGCAACTACTACAGACAATATAGGAAATCTTTGTCCTAAAATCTCAGGACATTTGCCATATTTTCAATTATTTTGCAAGACACAACTGCCCAAAGGGGACTGTCCCACGCAAAGGTGGACAGGTGGTAACCCTAACCTATTCTATCATTTTTCTAAGGTAGTCAGCGGAATATGCTCTTTCTGTCACTATCAGACCTCTCATATGAATGGGGAAGAATGAACACTGAATAAGGGACACTGCATAACAACATCAGGGCCACATTTAGAAGTTTGGTGCTATTAACCTGACACACTGACAGACCAAGAGCATATGTAGTCAAACACATTGTCTCAGGTACATGCCGTAGATTACATGTTGTCATTATTCATTATGTGTATTCCACTGCTTTCCTCCTAATATTACTAGTTCTAGGAGGGTTTAGGTGGGACAGAGATAGATTCTGAGGTGTAATCATGGACGTCCCTGGTAATCGAGGACAGTTCTATGGTATGGTCCCTATGTGTTCCCCCAATGGTTTACGGACTATCTAGTGGATGTGCTGTTAGGGTTTGGGAGGTATGGATGTCTGCTATGCCCACATCGGAATATTACTTACATCCACGGGGCGGTCCTAATATGGCTCTGCCAGCCAACACCTGCACGCCTAAGCCCATAATCGCATACCCTTAGTTCCCCTATCTGCCACTCCTCTACAGCACTCATCCTTACTGTGGGCGCAGGTGGGGTATAAACACACCACTACACACTGACCACTCTCACCGTGTCGGGACACATGTCATACATTATGTCGACCCATGTGTTATCAGGCTTGCACAACCTACTGGTCCGTGTACATCTACAGCCTGGTGAGAGAAATCATTACAGGGCCTGGCTCCGGTCATTAATTTTTGGTGTCCCACAAGTGACATCAATGTCTATGTTTCAAGTGTAGACCTTGCAGATCTCTCCCACAGGTAGTTTCCTGCAGGTAGTTTGGGAAGAAGTGGCGTATTTACCTTTATTGTGTGCCTGTATGTCTCTCCGGCCTAGCTGGGGGGGGGGTTATGCTACATTTTACACGTTTGTTTATTGGACCTCCAAACAACATATGCCCGGCCTGTCAACATATGTTACCCGTAACTGCTGTATCATATCCTAGCTAAATACATGTGTATATTTACTGTAACATATATATATATCTATTTACATTAATATATACAGATATATCTGCATATGTATGCATGTATATTCATATCTTGCTGTATATATATATATATATATATATATATATATATATATATATATATATATATATTTGTGTATAGATATATATATATATATATATATATATATATATATATATAATCTAACGACATATGGGTCTATGGTTGTCTGCATATGTATATATTTATATGTGGGTATGTATCTGTATTCATTCTCTGTATGTATACATTCATACTACGGCGAGGGAGAAGCATATCTCTATCTCACTATGGGTGGATATGCACACACATAGCTCTACATATATACGTCTACATCTGGTTATTCCGTTTCTTGCCATATAGATTACACGTTGCATTAGTGGGTCTCGCAGTGGGTGTAGCTGCTCGTTGGGTGACGCCTCTGCTCAATTAACACATTCACTTGCATACCTAGGGCTGTCCATATTGGCCAACATCAGCCAACACCTGCACACCTAGACCTATAAGTAGATACCCATAGTTCCCCCACCCTCGCCTCCTCGACAGCACCCATCCTTACTCTGGGACCTGGTCAGTTCTGGACACACCACTACATGCTGTCCACTCTCCACTTCACGGGACCCATTTTATACAATTGTCTCGGCCCATGGGTCATCAGGGTTACCCACCCTTGTATTCCGAGTCTGTATACACCACAGACAAGATGGCCAATCTATCACATATGTATTGTTTTGCCAGTTTTTGGGGCATCCTGCAAGGGACGCTCCAGTATGTGTCCCATGATTAGAATCCACGGGTGCACTGTGTCCCCCCCACTGGTTGTATCCTGCCTGTGGTCTGGGAAGCAATGGACACTTTACATTGATTGCATGTATAGTTCCCGTGTCCGGCTGTAGGGGGGGATGGAAGGGCATGCTGCATGTGTCATGTGTCTTGCCTGGGCTCCTCACTTCCATTGCCATAGCCTGTGGACATATGTCATTCCTGTGTTCTTTTTCCTATCATAGCTGTATATCTCTATATATCTACGCACACACACACACACACTATATATATATATATATATATATATATATATATATATATATATATTTATATATGTATTTATATATTTATATATGTATATATATATATATATATATATATATATATATATATATATATATATATATATACGTATATGTATGTCTACAACCATATATATATGTGTATGTATATATATATATATATATATATATATATATATATATATATATAGGTCTACCTGATTGTGCCGAAAGTGGAATACACCAACAACAAGATAACCGACACCCGAAGATCGACAACGGAGAAGACCGACAGTTGAAAAGCCCGACACTGACAACACCGACATGATAATGTAAGTGTGCAATAGGGATGGACGTTAGGGTCAGGGTGCGGGTAAGGTAAGTGTATGATTTTGAGGGACGTTAGGGTGTGGGTCAGGTAAGTGTGCGATAGTGATGGACTTTAGGGTTAGGGGCAGATTAAGTGAGTTAGGATTAGGGTGCGGGTAAGGTAAGTGTGCGATAGTGACGGACTTTAGGGTTAGGAGTGGATTAAGTGAGTTAGGGTTAGGGTGCGGGTAAGGTAAGTGTGTGATAGTGATGGATTTTAGGGCTAGGGGCGGATTAAGTGAGTTAGGGTTAGGGTGCAGGTAAGGTAAGTGTGCGATAGTGACGGACCTAAGGGTTAGGGTTTGGGTTAAGATTAGTGCATAGATAGTTGTGTATGTAAGGTTTAGTGTAGGTTTGTAAGGTTTTTGGTGTGCTTGTCTTGTGTGTGTGTTTTTCGGATAAGGTCTGTTTTTTTATAGGGTTCTACTGCTGTTTCCCTTCACATTCGTTAGAATTGCTTTATTGTGTCCATGTTCATTCTTCATGGATATATATATATATATATATATATATATATATATATATATATATATATATATATATATATATATGTCTGTACATTCACATGCATATACACCTACATGAATTTTTACATTTCCCATATTGTTGAATGACCACCAGTTACCGTTGCACATACCTGCTTACGTCTGCTTTGAGGTGCCATAATCACCCTATTTCCAACTGCCATTTTTGTGGGCATCATTTAAAATTAGCAGCCCTTGCATGGCTTGGACCCAGGAACAGGAACAGCATAGTCACTGGTTCTACCACTAAACCATCTATGATACATTCTGTATGGATGGTAATTAGGATATATGATGTTACTACAGGCATTCAGCAGTCCTGGCAACATATGTGACAGTCGGTTGGTGTACATATGTATAGTACATGTTACTGTTCATATGTTTCTGAGAGGCATATGCATACATTTGCAAATATACATATTAATGAATTGGACACATACTTGACAAGTACTTATATGCATGTATTTGTGATGTGTAGCTATGCAAATGTAAGTATGTACATTTATAGCTATATGGCTACATATGTGGAGTTATACATGGCCATGTATATGAACGACCGCATATGGGAGGTACCTGTACCGTTTGTATACAGGGGTTGTGTGCATCATTATGATGAGGAACATGGACGGGGTATACAATTTGTGGACATGTACTATTTGGAAGATGGCCATGGGGAAGCTTCATGGGAACATGTGAAAGGTATTTATTCCTGATAATGCACGTGGGGAGATGTGCATCATGATCAGGTGTTTAATCCCGGGTCGTAGGTTCTGCAGAACTGGGTGGAGGCTGAGCAGGGTTGTGGTCAGGTACTGCTAATCTGACTTGTGCCCGGTAGGGTTGCCACCTTTTCAAATGCCCACAGTGTTACATGTTTTGTACAAATGTCAGAGTTTGCAAGGCAAAACATACCCACAGTCAGTGCATAGGACAAAACTTCACTGTTTTGCCTACATAAATGCTTATTCTTGTAGCACTTTAGTTGCATATTCTGTTTCTTACAACATTTAGGTGTTTCAGAAACAGAATAACTGTTTTATGCAACTCTTACATTAAATATAGGAAATATGTTTGTCCTAATATCTCAGGACATTTGCCATTTTTCCAATTTTTATGCAGAACACAACTGGCCCAGGAGGGACTGTCCCTCACAAAGTGGGACAGGTGGTAGCCCTAGTGCCCGGATGTTAATGGGGGTGGACATCGTGTTATGCCACAAAGTCTAATCTTGAGAACAACACTTATCCCATGAGGGATGTCCAAAAATTGTAAACGACGGACCCCATTCAGTTGGCTATTCAAAAATGTGGTAGGGTTATGCATGCATGGGATACCTAGTTTGCAAGCCTGAGACTGCCTAGGGTGCAACTGCCTACTAGATGTGAGTAGGGGCCACTATGTGCAGATATGGCTGTGCCAAGCTAGCAGCCCGTGTATGGGTGGTTTTGGTGGACGTTCAGCAGGGGGGGGTGCTGTGGATGGGATGATGGGTATTCAATTATGTATCCAGGTGTGTTGGGGTTGGATGGCTCGGTTCAGGCCAAACCATTATGTGGGTGTGAGCCGGTAATGTTTCTGTAAATGTGTATCGCACATTTTAATGTTCATATGTCTGTGGGATTGTGTTCTGCAGTATGGCCTGTCAGGTTGTATTGTGGATGTGAATGTTTGTTCTTTGGTTTCCTTTCTGATTCCCTCACTGCTCCCTCGTATAAATCCAGTTCACCTATTGTGCATCCGACCCAGTCTCCCCTTGGCGAATTATTACATTACCCATCACCCTCCACCCCCATATTCCACACACACCATCCATCCCTTCTCTGGTTGATGGCCCATGGCACAGACAACAGAACACATTGCATACTCTACATATCTCTGGTACCAATATGGTTGTGAGGACAACCCTGGCATATCTGATCTTCCACATGCTGTACTTCACGCACATAGGTACACGCAAATACCTATCTTTCATGACATGGTAGGTAGACCCGGGTAATACCCATTCATCTTTGGCCCGTCCAGACAGGGACGACCTGGACCATGAATGGGCAGATATTGAGTGAATGCTCTGACCATTAGTAGGGTTGCCACCTTTTCAGATGGCCAAAGTGGGACATCTTCGGGACACACATCAGATTTTACAGGCCGACACATGCCCATAGTAAGTACAAAGGAGAGTACTTTACTTTTATGCCCATGTGACAGCTTATTTTTTTAGCAGTTTAGTTGCTTATTCTGTTTCTTGTAACATTTAGGTAGTTTAGATACAGAATTAACTATTTTATGGAACTATTACATAAAATATGGGACATAATTATGTCCTACAATCGCAGGACATTTAAGATTTATAATGGTTTGGTATGGACACAACTGCCCAGCGGGGGACTTTCCCTCACAAAGTGGGACAGGTGGTAACCCTAACCATTGGTCTAGGCTTAGCAAATGGCAGCAACGCGTTAACACACTGCATTTCGCTTCCACTTGGTATAACAGTCAACACTACAATGATATACGGGCACGGGGTTTTAAATGTCATTTGTTCAAGAGACGGGGACTCAATATTCAGCTACGTGCCTTTGTGTTTACTTTTTATTTTGGTGTTCGCAAAACTGTCTTGTATGCTTTGCATACATTTCAGTATCCACATACACTGACAGGAGTGATTATTATTAGAGGCAGGCTGTCTAGTCAGCATTTTAGGTTGCGCATCTGCAGCCGACATGTTCACGCCTCCGTGCAGCGCTTAGACATGCCCCCTACACTCATGCACATTTCCTATCCATGTGGACATTGCGGCAGCGCACCTTCACTAATATGCATGTGGTGCTGCTGCACCATCTCTACGCCGCACGGTCGTTGCAAGGCTAACGCCGTCCTTGCGCCAAGCTTCATGAATCCCAGGGATAGTTTTAATTGACTGTGTGCTTTTTATTGTTGGGAATCACTTTTGTTGCTTTTTTTTTGGTTCTTGGTTTTATGGTTTACCATTCCCCGGTCATCTTACAGTTTGGTCAGTGTTGTGTGTGTACACACTTGACACCTCAGGAATCCATAAAACCAGACTAATTATATCCAAGTGTCCTACAAGTTCTTAGGAGACTTGTGAATATGCTGCAAAGTTCAAGCACCATGTAACATGACATGCAATGCAACTTATCCAAACAATATACAAAGGTACACTTAGGGTTATTGTCTCTATCTAATTAAAAACATAGTAGATACATTACTTTGGCTTAAGTACATTCAGTAAAAAATAGGATCACTGCTTTCTAATTCATTAGCTTGTCTCCTTGAATGTTCTCTTTTAATAAAAAAAATGAGCCTCTTTTGATTTACAAAATCTCTGGAAATTATTCCAGTTTTTACATCTGTGGCATTGCTGACCAGAAGCTAAGCACTCTTCTCTTTTAGACACATGATTGCCATCACAATTATGACAGCTGACTATGAAGCTAGATGATGACACATGCTTTGAGTTTGCTGACTCACCCTTGTGCTTCACTGAGACAGTGAGTGCTCTGGATTTTGCTAGAAAACTACAAGGTTTACCAGGGAGTGTTACAGGAGTCACAGTTGCTGCCACATGTTTGGGCATGTTTCTTTTAACCACGTGCTACATATTATTAACATTAACACTAGAAGATACTGAAGCATGCATTTCTCATTTGCAAGCATATTTATGTGCTTTTCTGTGAGCTCATATATAAGTTTTGTGTGTGTGTGTGTGTGTGTGTGTGTGTGTGTGTGTGTGTGTGTATATATATATATATATATATATATATATATATATATATATATATATATATATATATATATATATATAGAGAGAGAGAGAGAGAGAGAGGAGTGCCACATAATCATGAAAGCCCAAAATCCTGAGACCAAAATCCTGAATGTTCAAAATCCTCAAAACTAAGAATCATGAAAACACACAGGATACCAACACTTACTATATTCCAGCACAAGTACATACAAAAATAAATAAAACACAACCATATTACTCTTATCCAAGTAGAAGCAGGGGGGCAAGCCCCTCTGCACCCACACACCCCCTGCTACTTAAATATATCATCTCCGAGATTGCCCTTAGTGTACTGAATTGCGTATAGTTGAAGGATAATATCTTTCTATATGTACTTGTGCTGGAGTATAGTAAGTGTTGGTATCCTGTGTGTTTTCAGGATTTTGAGTTTTCAGGATTTTGAATTTTCAGGATTTTGGGCTTTCAGGATTCTGTAGCGCTTATATATATATATATATATATATATATATCAACAAATCTCAATGGCCGTATTTAAAGTTAAATCATCATCTCGAAGCAAAATCTTTCTCACAGCATCAACTTGAATACCACACACAAGTCTATCTTTTATCAACTCATCCCTTAAATCACCAAATCTGCAGGTTTTAGCTTTGTCTCTCAAGTCCGTTATATATGGTGCAAAGGTTTCCCCAGGCTTTTGATCCCTTGTGTAAAATAAGGGCCTTTCCATCGTAATACTCTTTTGGGGGTTATACATAGCCAGTACCATTCTATGTCAGTTTTCCCCTCCCCTGGAAACACAGCAGGTGCATACACAAATAAACGCTCTCTTTCTATGGCCTCTGAACCATCTAAATTAAGCAGAATAAATGACTTTGTACATGCATCTTTGTCAGAAAGTGCAGCTTGTATGAAAATATCTTACTCTTGCTCAAATACTCTCCAATTCATTCATTCATTCATAGTGCAATATTATTATCAAACACAAGTGGACCAGGTTTTCAAAATCCTTCAGCCATGCCAACAAGATATGCTTAAACACACTGCAAATATGACCCTTGTAATTATATATGAATGTGCACACATACCAGGTACTTGTAATAACATTTAAATGCACAATAATCTCTTCGAAATACTGTACTTTGCGAAATATGCTTTGAAATGGCTGTTTTGAAAAATAACTGTACTGTAATGCTGCACAAACTTGTGAACATTTTGTATACTTTGGATATCTTGAATAGCTTTAAATAATGCAAAAAAGTAGCACATAGCAAAAAAATGCAGCCATTTTCCTTATTTTATACATTTTATGCAATTTGAACATTGTTTCAAACATTTTTATAACTATTTTGAATATTTTCGACATTTCATTTAACTACAAATTCATTTTAAGTGTTCTGAGTGCTTTGTTTTATATTCTTTGAGTAAGAAATCATTTAAGCAAGTTTTAGTACCTGGAATTAGTTTCTGACCTGTTTTGCGAGTTGTACGTGCATTGCATTCCTCTGTATTCCTCCAATATTAACGAAGTGCCTCGGTCTTGATTCTGGATCCCATTCTGACACCATGTCGCTCGTCCTGTGTTATGATTCAAGATGAACAGGCAGGGCAGTTCATTTATATGCTTTATTATATAGAAACACATCAGGATAGATAGCAACAACCAAATAAAAACAAACTGATTAACTGGCAGACCATTACATACATGTATGCTTACATCTCAACAGCTCTCTATAAAATGGCAGTCTGGCTCACACATGCTCAGTATTTATACACATGTGCAAGTCCATGGAAAGCTTCTTAAAGGTATACATACATACTCATCTATAGCTGGGGACAGTAAGAAAGCAAGCATTAGAGGCTTGCTTACATCTCAACAGCTCTCTACAAAATGGCAGTCTGGCGCACACATGCTCAGTATTTATACACATGTGCAAGCCCATGGAAAGCTTCTTAAAGGTATACATACATACATACTCATCTATAGCTGGGGACAGTAAGAAAGCAAGCATCAGGGGCTCATCTGTGAGGCAAATCCATACATCTTTAAGAAGTCACCAGTTCACACTTGATCTTTTCAGGCACCACATGTATAAAAGAATTAGTCTGTTCTTACATAAAGAAACCCTGATGGCTGACTGAATGATGGTCTCATATGATCAACCCTTGCATTATGTGGTGAAAACAGGTTGAATTCAGGGGAGGACTGATTGCTGGCAGACATAAGGAGAGCTAGAATATAAAAAAAGAAACACGTATAAATATATTTTTCTGTCTTAACCCCTTAAGTGTTAATCATTTTTAGAATACCGACACTTTTTAGCTATTTTTGCATTTTGTTTTAAAAGCTTATATCTTCAAAATGGTTCAATATTTTTTCATGAAAATTTCAGAAATAGTTCCTGACATAGTTTGCCATGCACAGCCAATATATTTCTGTCATTTGCTTAAAAATACCCATGCACAGCCAATAGACTTGTCTCCTTTGCTAAAAAAAATGCAAAGTAGCAGGGACTATATCACATTTGTGTCAATACTGACTAAATACAGATTAGTCCTGAATGCTAATAAAAAAATCAATTTTTTATGCTTCTGCTTATACAAATGAAAATATCAGTTTTATACAGAAATATATACTGCTTTTAGGTCTGAAATATCACCAAAATTATGTTTTTGATAAGTTTATTTCACACTGAAAAGAACTGAAAGTACTGTTTTCAGTGGACTCTTCTGTAAAAGTTGTGCTGTTAGTTTATAAAGGCTGTACTAGACTAAATTCTAGCCTACCTTCAAATGACATGTCTTGACTTTAAGATATTCTTATGAAATTTTCAGGGCAAGAATTCCTATTACTCTTGCTTTATTTTTGTTTTGCAGAAAGTAGTAGCTTTTAGGGAAGACAGGCGAAAGACAGAATCTGTTCTCCTAATTTCAGTGCTTTTGGGTTGCATGGCTAGGATTATAAAGGCTAGAAAAACCCTTTTTCAATTTCTAACCTGAAAGCTTTGTCGTTTTATAAAGGTGTCTTAACTCAACTTCTTGTTGTTTGGATTCTTTTGGACTTTGTTTCAGTGCTTGCTTCATTAGGATTATAAAGGCCCCAGTGGTTGTTATCCTAGTATACTCCTATGAATCTATGAATTCATAACCGACTTAGAAACTGAATGCTACATTTTCCTTCTGTTGCTGTAACAAAATGACCATCACCTGAATGTTATCATTCTCTACTGATCACTGTAAAATATTTATAAGTCTAAACACTTCATGTACACAAAATGTCTTCCTTTTCCACTGATCACTTGTAAAATATTTATAAGTCTAAACACTTCATGTACACAAAATGTTTTCCTTTTCCACTGATCATTGTAAAATATTTATAAGTCTAAACACTTCATGTACACAAAATGCCTTCCTTTTCCACTGATCACTGTAAAATATTTATGTCTAAACACTTCATGTACACAAAATGTCTTCCTTTTCCACTGATCACTGTGAAATATATTGAAATCTATTCCTTGGTTATTGTTGTACATAAAAAAAAAAAGATTTCTCCAATGGATATATTTATGTAATGCTACCGATTTTATTGTTATAGTTTTAGCACTCTATGCTGTTTTTCTCTAATATGCAGTTTATGTCAACTACTATTTCATACCTCTCAACCTCTTAAGAACAAGAAATCTGGACAAAGCCATAAATAATGGTGGGACAAAGGCCCAAAAATAGGGACTTTTTTTGAATATTGGTCTTATAAACTTAGAAAGTTGATAGAATAACAGGTTTTGAATTGATTTGAATTGACATGAATTTTCCAAAGGGTATGAAGTCTGAAACTCAAATACCTGCCACTATTTTCTGATATCAATCCTCAATGATTTGCCAGACAACTGCAATTTTAAGAGAAACAGACCAAAAATATGAGATGAAAATATGGACATTCTTCAAAAATCTAGGCAGTAGAGAGGTATGTACTATTTTGATTGTTGATCTATAATAAATTTGATGAAGCCTTTCTCACTGGGCTGGGCCTCTGCTGAAAAGTTGTTTTTTTTTTTGTTATGACCCAGTCAGAGCTTCCCAGTAAACAAATGGAAATAAATATAAGAATGCCTCGCAGACTAAGTAAAAATATGTGTATTTTGCCATAACACATAAAAGGATGAAACAAAATGTTACTTTTTTCTAGAAAAGAATATTATTTTTCATTCTAGTTTTATAACATCACACCAGTAAAATTATTCAGATACATACTGAGAATGCCATCTTGAAAAAAATGCAAATTGTGCGTTAAGTTTGTAAAACAAATGGCAAAAGCTGAGTACCTGGTCACCTGTCATTTCATAGACAGCAGTTTTGGGAAAAATAACAGTGGCAGCTGGTGACTTCAAACCAAGGGAGGCTACAGGAAGCAGCCAAATGAGGCGTGGCTAATTGCGACAAGCTGGGACTATATTGCATTTGTGCCAACACTGACTAAATACACATTAGTCCTAAAAAAGCCAGAATTGAAACAAAAAAACAGCTGGACCAATAATTTCATTCACAAACAGCCACCTTACAAATTGCCCACCTAAATTATTCGCATTGACCCTGCCAAGATTAAAATAACAATAATAGTAACAGACCCATTATAAAGAACAATGCCCCTTTTGGAAAGTACCTCACAAGACATCTGCAGCAGCTGGAAAGGCCACAGAAGTACCTCACAAAGAGGATTACTGGCCTCAAACAAATGTCCTACACTGACCGTGTCAAAAAACTCCAGCTTTACTCCGTAGCATATCGCCTAATACGAGGTGATCTCTGCCTAATATATAAAGCTATGTCAAACCCAGAGCTGTTGGACATGCTACACCTAAAGAAATCCGAATCCCTCAGAGCTACATGCTCTAGGGTCCTAAACCTTGTCACCACAATAAACAGGACATGCTGGAGGGATAGATTCCTGTCCCAAAGACTTCCCATACTCTGGAACAGGCTACCCATCTATGTCAAGCAAAGTTCTTCATTAGTACTCTTCAAGAAAAATCTTGATGAGTGGATGGGAAATAGGAAATACACCCCGGGGATCACTTCTGTGTCTCTGCTCAGCAGTGGCACAGGAAAATAACTTTCTTGGGTGGCATAAGCCAGGGAACCTTGTTGGCTAGGCTTACGTAGGCCCTTGTGCCGATAGCCTAGTACCTACCTATGAACCTATGAACAGTTGCTTTAGTTTAATTTGTTGCTCAGAAACAGTAGTCACACCTTGTATACCAGCTCACCTTACCCAAATACACATTAATATCTCAAAGCCAGAATTACAGCAATAAACAGCCAATAGTTTCATTCATGCATAGCTGCCATTCCTACACTCAGTATCTTGGTTGACATACTGAGGTTTAAAAAAATGAAAAAAAAAAGATGACGCTATCTACATGAATGTATTTTTTCATAAACATTAGCCAGAGCTCAGAGCTTGTGGTCCACCTTATTCCACTCGAATGCATATTAGTCTTGCAAACCTGAACTAGAACATTAAACATCAGGGCAAGTCATACGTCTTAAATGCTCAAGACACTTGCTTCATATTTTTGGTCTGTTTCTCATGAAAATTGTGGTTTTCTGGCAAATCACTGGAAAGTCCTTAAGGACTGAAGTCAGAAAATAATGACAGGCATTTGAGTTTCAGAAAATTCATGCTAATGCAAAACCTGTTGTTCTAACAACTTTCTAAGTTTATGTAGCCAAAAAGACGTAGTCAGATTACCACGGAAAGAAATAATAAGTACTTTAGTAAAATAAAACAAACAGACGAGTGTTTTCGCATACACCGACTTTCTAAGTTTGCAAGAGCAATATTTAAAACATGTCCCTATTTTTGGGCCTTTGTCCCTCCATTATTTCTGGCTTTGCCCAGATTTCTTGCCCCAAGAGGATGAGAGCTATGGAGCCCGATTGTTTTATTCAGATACAGCCCCCCCCCCACATCCCGATTGTCCACCTGCAATATCCAATTTGATGCTATAAGGTTAAGAAAAATGAAAAAAGAAGACAAAGGTAACATGAATGTATATTTTTTTCACATTAACAGTTGTCAAAACCATATAGTTAATCTTTCCTAACCCATATATGCTTTAGTTCTGCAAAGCCAGAGTTTCAACAACAAAACAGCAGAGCCAATCACTGCATCCACAAACAGCCCCCATACCCTCTTTGCCAATCACTGCATCCACAAACAACCCCCATACCCTCTTTTACTGCCTACCTACCTAAAGTGTGTGGTTGGACCCTGCCAGTTTTAAAAAGAAAAGGAAAGGTGTAATCAAGACCTATTAAATTTACATGTGCACGCACGCACACGCACACACATGCACACGCACGCACACACTTCCTAGTGGCCACCTTGTATCTGGTTGACCCTGCCAGGATATTAGAAAAAATATCATCCACAAGCAGACCCTAAATGCACAGCCTAGCCATTACCAAAAACACTTCATCCACAAAAAGCCCCCAAACACACTGTTTAGTGCTTACCTAGTATCTACTTGATCCTGCCAGCCTTCGCCAGGATATTGGAAAAAAATCCACAAACAGCCCCCAGAATAGCAACTGACATCTGTACAAATTGTGCCATTTCTGGGAAAATCATCCTCCCAAATCCCTCCAGCCATTACTAAGTGCAGTGCCTCCTTCTACATGCAACATGTAATTTTAATCTGGTTGATCCAGCCAGGAAAAAAAAGTAAGACATAAATAAACTTCAATAATAATAAACTTCAAACTGGTTTATTCATTTCCAGTTCTGATCAGTTCAAGCATTTTTATTTATTTGTTTATTCAGCTGCCTACTAAAAGGTACCCACATATTAAAAAAAAAAAAAAAGTTGCAAACTGCAAAAATAAATTCATTGTCTGGTTGTTACTTTTTTGCAGTTAGTTAAAAATGCAAGCCAAGAATGACGCAAAATCCCAAAATAATTAAAGTTTTCAAGAAACAAGAGACAATTCCTTGGGATCTTTTACATCCACCTCAGCTACCACCAATTCAAGCTGATGGGACCTTGATTTAACATCTCATTTGAAGTATGATGTACTCAAGTACATAACCCTTCTAATGCTATACTACAGTGTCAGTAATCCAGTCACCTGGAGCTGGAATAGAACCCACAGCCTTATGGTCTTCCAGCACAAAAAGTTACTTTATTAGTTCAAACAGAATAAGCTTTTTAACCTCATATTTGCATATTACATGCAATGCTTCGGACATAAATCACTCAGCTTTTCGTTTAATTTTTAAGCTTCTCTCCCCAGGCCTCTACTGAAAATGGGTCACTGGCCCAGTGGACTTTCCCGGCCAACAAATGTCAATAAATAAATAAATAATAATAATAAATAAATTAAAACAGAGTTGGCTTTTCTTCAAGCCCATTTCCATAAACAAAAAACAGTATAAGAAAAGTATAGTACCTGATACATATACAGAGACTTATAACAGTCCTTCCAATGGTTTTCTGCAAGTAATGCTTCAGGAACTCACATGTACTTCAGCCTTATTTTTCCTGTCCTGTTATTAACTTTTATTGAAGAAGTCTTTCAGCTTAATTTCCACTCCCAGTGAACTTTATATCCAGAGGGAACCTTCTGTCCCAGGTAGTCTATGCATTCTCTTCTGTGTACTCTGGCTATCTCTAACAGACACTCAAAAAAGAGTAGTCGGCAATAATCCCACATTGCAAAGCAGTTACACATTCCCCCAGTTTTATCTGCAAGTGTTTTTCAGGGCAGGCTCAGTTGTAGGACCTGCCTTGACTCCACCTGTTTCCATTGTCTTGGAACACTTCATCAGCAGATTAAACCGTTCCCTTCTACTATGTCACAATAGCCATAATGAGACAAAGAAAAGAACTGGTGCATTAACACACATGCACATTTCTCTTAAAATCATGAATACACAAACACTCACACACACTCACATACACACAAAACGCATTGTCTGTCCCTTTCCCTAGCCCTTACACTAAACTCAACCAGCAAACAGTCACACACAAACTCCTACGCCTAATGCAGAAACTACTCCTACAAACTTGTACACCTAATGGAAAAACTTTCAGTATGTCTGAAGCTTTTGGGATTAGAACAAAATTCCCCTTAATTTAATGCAACTGCAGTACACACAGAACATGAACATTCAGTGTTCCCATATTCAACATTTCTGGCATGCACAAATGAATTATTTTGGCCAAATAAATACAGCAGTAAAATCTGTTAATTGACCGCATATTTAACAGTCTTACCTCTCTCTCTCTCTCTCTCTATATATATATATATATATATATATATATATATATAAAGAGAGAGAGAGAGAAAGAAAGAGTTAAATGCACCCCACACCACCTCCACATGCAGACAAACATACACACACACACACACATATACACTAGATTTATGTTAGTAGGTTTAGACTTAGTAACTTTATATAATTTTCAAGTTACTTTTGTTTTTCAAATGAAACAAAATCATCCCTGCTGAGATCCACTCCACTCACTAAGATTCTCAAAACTGAGCAGGAAGGGAATGGCTTAACTTTAACTTTTCCCTTTCTTGCTTATGTCTGTAGCTGTGTCATATAAACAGGCAGGGTATGATCACATGACAGGCTGCTGACTCTTAAAAGCCTGGTCTTGCATTAAATTTATGCAGTTAAAACCGCATTGATCTCTGGGCATTTTTTTTTTCTTTTTTTATGTTTGTCCAGATTCCAGACTGATTTTGAAAACAGCCAGAAGTCCTTTTTTTAAGTTTTATATTGGAAACTTGAGTCCTGAGCTTCTTGGGCACTGGCAGATGAATGTAGCTGCTATGAGTTGCTTAACTAAAATTTCATTTTTTTTTAAACTAAAATAAATATTTTACTTAAAAAAGTGGGTGGGCTGCAGCTCAACAGCCTAGTATCATGAGCTGCCCCTAAAGGATTGAACAACATTTACTAAAACTGCTTTCATTGACAGTGGAACTTTTATCTTTCTCCACTGTTGTGCAACTTTGAAGATGGTATATTTAATTAATTAATTTATTTATTTTATTTTATTTTACATTTGTTGACAGGGCTAGTCTAGCTGGATATATGTCCATTTTCAGTAGAGGCCCGGGGAGAAAAGCTCCAGTATTAATTACAAAATTACAAAACAAGTATTATTGTGACATAAACATATTATTAATTACAATGAAATTTAACATAAAAATTGATAAAAAAATGCTTTAAGGTGAAAAGGGACAGGTATTAGAGATATGAGGAAGAAAAAGAATAGAGAAGAAGTGAGAAAGAAATAAGAAAAAGAAAAGAGGAGAGGGTTAGGGTATATTTAAGTTCTGGTGTTGTAACCCCCTTCATGGTGGTGCAGGGGGACTTGCCCCCTACAAATTATTTTTTTTCAGAAGATCAACAAAAGTAGTTTCAACAAATATTTTTGGAGTATTCTACTATTCTGCACTTGCTGAAACTGCTTTCATTGACTCAGTATGTTTCCCACGTTATCATGGACCGTGTCTGAGAAATTTGCTATAATATAAAAAAAAGCGACTGTAAGAAGTTATATAACAGATTTCTAGAAATAACATGTCATGACCTTCAGCTGAGTGTGGGAAGCCAGAAAGACTGAACAAGTGTGTTTCCCTACACCTTCTGTGTCCGCTGAGCTGGGGAAGTGTTATAGGGCCTATCAGTGCAATTGGCTATCATTGTATATCAACCACCTTGCCAATAATGTATACATCCTTTACAGTATGTCTGCCCTGAGAGCATACACATCTGGTAGATAACCACTGGCCTCTATGTGTGCAGTCCAACAGCAAAATATGGCCAATGGCAGGACATACATCGGGATGTCAGTACAATCTCTAGACTATTATCCACATAGGACTTCCTACATGGGTATGTGCAGAGGCCCAACTCCCCACCCCACAAATAATCACAATATAAGCACAGAGCATCATGACCATAAGTGCTACACTGGTATTACAATCATCCTGTCCCACATTAGTCCCTGAATCAGAGAAGGCATTTGTGTTTGCTGCACATCTTTGCAGAGCATTACAAAGTTGGCAAAATTAGTCACTGGTAGTTTAGACTGCCTTACCCTGCCATTTATCAACCATACACACTCTCTACCACAGTCATAGTCCACCTTAGGAGGTGATAGATTCATAGGGAAGTACTAGGCTAGCTGCCCTTTTATTCCATTTTAAGCCTAGCCAATTTCCCAAAGGAGAAAATCAAACACTCTAACTTATGACTTTGAGGTAAACACTAACAATTATGCCAACCTCAACCCCAAAATATAAATGGTAAGATGATTCAAAGAAGTGAGTGGACATATTGTTTTCAGCAATCAAATTATGGAATCCTGTGTACTACAGTATACTGCAATTACACTTCTAGAAAGTATGTAGAACAACAAACAACATATACCTATATTATTTGTACAAAGCAATAAACAAAATTTGCAGACAGTACTCTGATTTATTTACCTCACTTGTACTTTTAAGTGTTATCAATTGTATAAAGGCTGGAGGTTGCTCCAGTATAGACACAAAATCTGTTTTTTGCTCAGTACAGCAAATTCTGCATTGTGATGAGCAAAGTAATGGCCATAGCGGTTTTATCATGCTGTTTCAAAGCTATTTGCACAGTTATTATGTAAATGAGCTTATTTAAAGTAAATACTTTTTCTGCAATGTGCACCTGACCATTGCTGCATAGTGAGGCGTATTTGGCATCATGCACTTTCATGAATACCTGTGAAGTGCAATCCACATATGTGGGTAGGTCAATGACCCCATTGTGGATGTGGGCGAAGCACTTGCATTATTATGACCTATAGAGGCACCAAAGTATACAAATGGAAATATATGGGGGTACTATGCTGAAGTTAAATTCCTACCATACTATAGTTCACAGCCTAACAACTTGTGTAGCTGTGCTATACTATGGTATCATCATGACATGTCGTGCAAACTGAGTGCCCAATGTCGTGCATCATGTGCTGTACTATATTTCTCAGGTCTGTGATCTGATAAATGCCTGTGGCTTCTGAAGGTATAGAGGATGACAATGCTCCCAGGTGGTGCTCTAACATGACAAAATATTTCTGAACCTTATATACAGAGACCACCAGTGACACCTGCTGGGAGACATTTACGATAGTCCCAGATATAAAATTTGTATCTAGGACAGACTTGCAAGGGTAGTAACTGCGGCTGCTGGCATCAACCCACTCCAGTGAGCGATGCAGGTACCACTACAGTGACCTCAACAGGCACCACCTTGATGCTCTTTGCTAATGAGGAGAAGAGGTAAAAGGGAGTAACCCTGTGATGTACAGAAAGTGTGCATAATAGGCCATTTCTACAGTGTATTATACAGAGGTGGTTCAGCAGCTGAGGCAGAACCTGCAATTCATGTTACTTCGCCTTTTCTGCTGTTTTTCGATTACTGAGAAGTTAGAGGTGAACCAGCTCCTTTTTGGAGTAGTATAAAGCATTTCACCAGATGTATGGGTAAGTAAGATTGCTCCCATACTATATGCAACAACTGGGTATCGTAGCAGAAGTATATTATACAATGTTGTAATTATGCGGAGGTAACTGTAACACCAATATGCAGCATCAGTATATACTGATAGACACACCTTTTCTGTTTCTGCTAGCATAGTACTCAACATACACATAGCACATATTAATGGACTCCATACATTCATGGTGGGCAAAATGTGTTGTTATTGCATGCCCTTACAACATGCCTACTACAATGCAGTGTCAGATATCCAGGTTGTTTGCCCACTGGCCCACTACCATGCTGTAGGTACTGCCCAAACAGTCCTAATACAAGCAGCCTATACATATCCTCATATTTACCTTGCATCACCAAACCAAGTGCCCACTCATATGCTAGTTATGAATGGCATACCCACAGTGTCTTGACTGAATCACATATTTCATAATACATAACATCTTATATTATGGCAATTGCCTACCATATGTGGACAGCTGCCCATGTTACAGGCAGTCTCTTGCATGCTTAAGGTAGAAAATGCTAGCACTCTGAGCATTACAAGCATGCATAGTTTGTGCCAGTGTCTGTGTATACATACCTTTTATTTGCCACTGTCAAGCACAACATGCCCACATGGGCACACCAACACACACATTCCATGGCCTGATATGCCCATCAACACTTTACATACAGTAGTGGTACACATAGCTCCGTAAGGCCATTGTTAATATACCACTGCACTATTATCCAGACATTTTCCACCATTAGGACCATATCACATTCTATGCCTCACCATCATTATACCTAGTGGTGTCACTGCATTCCTTAGCAGATGTTTACCTCTTCTGTATGTATCTTTGTAACTGATAGTCAGGCATAGATGAGTCATGCTTTTATTTTCTCTTTCTCTCCTTCTTGCTATCCCTCCTTTATACGTTTATTTGATGTTCACTGTTGTATTTTTCTCCATTTTCTTATCACTTTATTCAGTGTCAGACACAGCCTAGTGTGCCATCTGAAGCAGGACCCAGTAAGGTTGGCAGTCAGTGAAGGGACTATTCCCAGTCGTGGCCCTACCATTCCTGGTATTCCACTTTCCTCCCATGTCTGCAGTCTAATCTTCCCAATCACCAATTGTACCCTGCCCTCTGTCAGTATGAGTCTATTCATTGTCTTCCCCCCTTGTGCCTGCATCTCATCTGTTGGCCTTTGTTTGTGTTGTGTTTGTTTATGTGCCCTACGGCCATCCCTGTACCATCTTCCCTTGCCTTCCCTTCCCTTTATGTCCTTTACCATCTACTGTTCTTGTAAAAAAGGAGCATCTTCCCTTCCCCCAAAAAAATCCTTCCTCCACCTTCCCACGCCCACAATTTCCTTCCCGTCATCCTGAATGTTTCTCTGCTTGCCCTCCCCCCCTTTCACTTTTCTGTGCTCGCATCTCTAAACTTAGTAGGGCCTTGCTGGGAGACACATGTTATGGCTTGCAACAATTTTTGTAGTGCCACCAGGTTGCACATATGGACATGTATACCCATTTGCATGCTACACTTTCACTGTTACTAGTTGAGAATTCCATAACTGCAGTCACTGTACATTTCTGCAGTCATCAGCAATGTGATTTATGGAGGTAGCTTTCTTAATTAGTTGAGGAGCTAAATGCTTCCATCTTATATGACAATTAATTGATAATTATCTTAGAGCTGCAATGCACAACTTGGCATCAAAGCAGTAGTCCTTATGTGGTCACATTAGACATGGTTCTGAATCTGAGGGTTAATCTTTCATATAATTATGAGAAATTCCTTTATGGGTGCTGTTCAAGATATTTACAGAAATGGGAAAACATTATGCCTGTATGCAAACTTTGTAAACATCTCTCTGTGCCTGAGATTCCTAGATGGGTTTGACATTGTGCAGCACAGAATAGCGTCAGAACGAACCATGTGCAGTTTAAAGACAATCCACTGACATCAGTTACATCACAGTGCATTGCTCAAAGCTTCCCAGTATGCAGGATGTACAAGTGAGCACAGATAACATGTAAATGTGAAATCCCATTCAAGTGAACAACATGGAATATGCCAATACAGGACACCAACACACCAAAGCAATTTCTAGATGTGAAAAACAGTGATATTGCACACATGCACTCACCTAGACTGAATGCTGTGATCTGCAGAGTATGTGACATGATAGGCACAATATGCAGCATCACAATAGCATGTGTTGTTAGATGCCATCTGAGCCAGCGCAGGCAATATTGCACTTTGTGGCCAACCATGCCAATGGAGATGTTACAGGCACCAAATGAAATACAAGCACCTAACAAAACAGGAAATAAATGACTACTAAAAAGTCAACAGGGTTACAGTATGGGTCCCAGCTGAACTGTATCATTTAAAAGTAAAATCAAGGGTTCCTGTAGATATTAAAGTATGAGTAACACTGACCATCCCAGACACATGACTCTTTCACAAACTTCAGGTATCATGTCAGGTATATCATACACCTATACCATATGAATACTTAAGTATTTCCTCAACATCATGCTACACCATGTGGAGGAGCATATCTGGTTCTCAAGTATACCATAGGAGACAGCCAAAACAATGCATGCATTCTAAGAGACTGCATGCCTCCCTGATGTCCTGAGCACCACAGATTACACACCCACGGTGCTACTAAGTCCCCACTTGGTGTAAAGAGACAGAAATAAATAAAAAGGAAGGGTTATCTCTGAACTGCCAAGTGGCCTGTAATGCTCAGGAGTTTATCTATAATGTGTTCATGTGGCACCCTTGCAGTTCAGATAATTTATACACATATGATATCTCTGACCAATCCCAATGGTTCCTAGAAAGAAATCTCCACAAGATCACTAAATGGCCCACAAGGGCTGCTAGCCTAGCACTTGCCTATGAGCCAATGTTAATATTATCATCAGCCACAGTAAGCCTGTTGATGTCAGCACTTTGCTGCCTAACTGAGCTGGGCACTTCACCAGTGTGAGACCACAGACATATAACTACCTTATCCCCTTATACGTTGTATATGGGTAGACATGGTACAATAATTTACAAGATACTGGACTGGATAGGCTGGGTGTTGTATTTCCAGAACAGAAGTGCAGGTTGCCAACAGTCATATGCATTCCATTATATGCACACGTATGAGTCACACTATAGTAGTATGGACAATAATAACCTATTGCAAAACCTGTTGATGCACAGGTAGCAGGTACCAGGCCTGCACCTACAACCAACCAGCCACCTAGTATGAGGGTCGTTCCTCCTGGCCAGCAAGTGATACCAAAAATACCTCAATCTCCAGCAGCCTTTTCATTGTGGTTATACACGCTTTGGGATGGTCATATCCAACTTAATGCCCCAATCCTTCTGCTTTACATAGGAGAGCATATTTGTAACTCCCCATTATACATGGCATCCCACACCATTCACATTCCATAAAATCCCAACACATTTGGCCAGTAGGCATATGCTATGCATGAGGAGAGCCTGTAGCAACACATCATTCTCCTGGTTTGTGAATTTCTCCAGACATTGCCTCCCCCATGTGACCACACCCATACCTGTACACCCAGAGAAAAAAACATGTCATTCAGCAGGTGTATGGACTCAGCTACATCATGTATGTGTCAGTGTTCTTGGTCCCCTTTCACTGCATCAACTTGAGTATCACCTGCACTTACAAGACTTGGTTTATGCATGTGGTATGTTATCTTTCAGGTATATAGGATCATGTTAATCTACACCTTACGTATACTATATTGTGCCATGCAAAATCCTATAGCCTCTGCATCATCCCTCAAAAAGAATACAGAACTGTGCTTTGTGGCTGTGTGGTGGCCCTACATGTGCCATGTATGGGAATCTGGCTATCTCAGCACTTACACAAATTCCATAAGTGTGTGTTCTGACATCACCTCTATGTGTGCCATACCTGTTGTTGATTACCCATATGCACTATTAGTAGTATAGGGGCAGTCCTGGGGTATATTTTCTGCTTCCCATCCATTGATCTAAGTTACACTTGGATATGGACAGGGATGAAATTTGTTTTATGTGGATGGGGAATTAATTACACAGCAGCAGCAATAGTATCATCTGAGAGCTATACCTGTCCTTCCAAACTGTTCTATTGATGTTGCAGAAGTGGTTTAAATCCATAGACTAAGTATTTCTGATGCCATTTGACTTGCTGCTCCTTCTGCAAATTCATTGTGACCCACTGAGTACTTGTGCACTGGTTCTCTCTCCAGCTGACAGAAAACATAGGCATTGCAGGGGTGTAAAAGGTATGCTACCAGCCCCCAGGTCTCCATCCTTCTCTCTGTAATGATTATCATCCACAGTACTTTCACAGTTATTCTATTCCCATGTGCCAGAGCAGCTCTGTGCAAAACGGTAACAGTGCTTTATCTGCCACTAACACTGGCCTGTAAGCATAAGAGTGCTACTGGTGTCAGATAGTGTCATAATCTGTAAATCACTTATCATGTCTACTGCACTATCCATACCTAGTGGTGCAAGCCATGTACATACCATTTAGCATGAGGCATGTGACCAGTGTCTACTAGTCCACTGAGCATGCATAATGCTGCACTATAGCACAGTGCCACATTGTATGGTACATTATGCAGCAACATATGTCTGTGTTCCTGGATCTACAATATTGTTCCTCAAGCATAATAATGGGTGGTCATGGCTGCTTCCTCAGGTGATAACTATAGGGCACCTGAATACTGTACCAAACTGAGCAGGGTGACCCTGGTCTTTTTGCACAGGGGCTTTAAGGAGCATTTGCTGAGGTGGTATGATGACCCATTTACAAAGTCTGATGCCTAGTTCATCTTGGCAAGAGTGTTGTCTGATGCCACTGGCATCACCCATACAGGAGAACAGTTTCGGCATTGCTATGGTGACCTGAGGTGGTGCCAGTCTAACTTGATTTACCAGTGGTAAATATTGTTAGTTCAGGGGATGAAGCCACAGATTTTTCTTTTTCTTTTATTCCAGTTATATTCCACTGTGTTATGTGATGATTGCCTGTGGTGAATGGCAATTGCTTTGTTTTACAGCTGATGAGGAGTTACAGTTGAATATGATTGCCAGCCTCAGAAGAAACTAGTGACATGTAGCTGGGGAGCAGGCACAGATGCAGTCACCTTGCCTCTGCTAGCAGCTACTGCTATTTGCTGTGTTACTGTGGCCCTCTGTGTCTGCCTGTCAGAAGTGTGGGAGGGGGTGAAGTCTCCTCTTCTGATGCTGGGTTGGAAGCATCATCTCTGGTAACTTTGTGGCACCTGTAAAGGCTATCAGCTGCTGTGGTGTACCAAAAGCTGGCACCTCCCTTCAGCAACATGGCTTGAATTCTGGAGTGGCTTGCTGATTCACTCAGCAGGAAGGCTGCAGCCACTAGGCATTAAAATGATTGAATGACATTGGCCACCAAGGTATGTGATACCTGGTGTTGTCCTCTGTATGAGCCTGGGAGGCCCCCACAATATCAGTCCATCATATACCTATCCCCATGTTACTCCTGTCTTTTGTGTCATTGTCCATCCCTCTCCTATTATGATGCACCACCTTATGTATGTTCTCTACACCTGTCAGTCTGTCTGCATCTTCTGAGTTTGTCTGTTTATCTGTCTATAACTGCCACCTATGTCTAACCTGCCTTGCCTTTCCCCTTTCTCTTTTAGCCTCTTCTTTTTATTATGAAAAATTGGTTGCATTCCACAGAAAAAAACATACTCTTCCTACTCCCCTAACCAGACACTACTATTCCTTATTGCTTCCCTGTACTTGCTGAACTCCCCTTACCTCCAACAATTAAAAACACTCCCTCACACCTGGCTATTCTGACCATTGCCCTCCCAAAGCACTTATAACTAGGGCTCAGATTCCTGTAAAACCATTAAGGTTTAATTGCAAGAATGCTATTCCAGCTGTGAAGACTGAATAAAGCATTTTTTCTAAAAACTGCACCAGTTGTCTTATTCCCCTAGAGTGGAGGTATAAATACGCTAATTACAGTCAGCTGTGGGTCACATTTGTTAGCACCCCAGTTGTATTTTCCCTTTCCTACTTTGCTATCTGCCCCCTTTTCTTCACATTTACATAAAGAATAGATTGGGCACTTCAGTGCACACACACACACACACACACACACACACACACACACACACACACACACACATAAACACTCTCATATACACACACACACATATCTCACAATAATATGAAAGTCACTTGCATTTGATAACATTAATGAAATATGGTAATTGTATAATTTCATAGTGCTAAACAAACAATTAGCAATATCTCCAGTGTAGTGGATTTTGCATTTAGAGCAGCAATGTATTTTTCTGTCTCCCTTTCTAATATTTAACACCATGCCTGTCTTTAACAAATTTCACTCTTTTAAGAAAATATTAATATAAATATGAAAATGATTGAACTAAGAGACAAACAATGGTTAATATCTCCATTGCAGTTCATCAGGGACAAGCAACATTAGTATCATTTTTGTCTTCACAACCTACCCTTTCACATTTCTTATTACAGACTAGTAAGATTCTTCAAACAATCCCATGCTCCCTGAAGGAGACATGGATGTGAAGTGCAAAACAAAAAGAAACACTCTGTAGTTGTAAATGGTCCCAGTTCTTATGACAAAGTAATGCTGCATACTTTCCCACCCATATTTCCCATATGATGCATGTTTTTTTTTTCCCCTCATAATCCTGACTTAACAGCTCTAAACCCTCACAATAGTTTCATGCTAAAAATTCTCCTTAAACATTTCTTTTCAGTTTTCACGTAGTAAAGGTATAGCTAAAAATACATTCACGAAAAGCACACATCAATTTGCTCCTTCTACCTCCTCACATTTGACATAATCACATAAGTGATCCTTATAAGATTTATATTTCATCCACTCCTTGACTGGTATATGTAGATGTGATATTCCTGAAAAAATCCTGCTTTTTTGTAGATATATTCATTTTCTTTCTTATTTGCGCAATTTTTTTTTTTGTTGTTGTTGTTTGTTTGTTTTTTTGTTTTGTTTTTTCTCACTGCCGGGTCTCTCTCATCTTCTTATCTAAGAAGTAAGCCAACAGTTCATTTTTCTGAAAAATATTTAACTTCATTAAATGCAACTTAGAAACAATGCAGGGTCTAACATCTGTATACCTCTTTTTCATAGTATTTCAATTTTCCTGATATCCTTGGTGAAATTTCTTCAGTCTATATCGACACTACCTCAAGTCTCCACTGAAAATAAGCCACATGCCCAGAAAAAATTATGCTAGTTTAAAAAGCAAAACATATTAAATAAAGAAGATATGCACAATGAAGAGCACTAGACATGAACAGAGACACTTAAATGATCATGTAAATGCCTTTCACGAAGCAGTGTATCCACACTTTGTGCTTTTTAAATCACATCACTTTAGTCTTGTTTCATAAATATCACCTCATCATTTATGAGATCCAGTAAGTGGAGAACCAAATCCAATGTCCCACCCCAGAACTAGCATTTTGATGGCCATAACTCAGGCAAAGGCTGTAGACAGCCTATTTGGAAATCTACATAAGTCTTACAGAATATTGGTGTTTGTAATAAGTTACTTAACGTCAAATGGACTGAGGATAATGGTAAACTTACTGACTAGCTGCAAGTACCAAAATTATAAACTCAAGTATGTTTGGTTAACTTTAGTACACACCTCACTCCAGTCCAATTCTTGTGTATTTTAATAAATTAATCAATTATACTTTCTTTACGTCGTCTGTCCTATAGGCCACTACCATTTTCTAGAAAGGACATAGGGGAAAAAGTTCCATGTTACAGGTTCTTTGGTAAGCAGATGCACTATTGTTGTTTGTCTTTTCCTGGTTAGGTGTCACCACAGCGGAACTCTGGTCCGCTAATGATTGGCAGTCGATTTTTATGGTGCCGAGTTGCCAGCCCGACACCCAACCTTTAGCGAAGGCACTCCCATTCACGCATGTCTTTCGAAGGCCAGTTGACCGCGGGGAGGACATGCAGACTCCACACAGAAGGCACTCCAGCCATGAATCGAACAGGAGAACCTCTTGCTGTAAGGTAACCACGCTACCATTCTACCACCGTGGCTTCTTTATAAAGTCAATATTATATTGTCTAGTGCATTGTATAGACAAGCCATTTGCACAGTTTGCTTCACATTAATCAGCATAGATTTCAAAGCTCTCCTATATACAATATTAACCATTGTAATATTTAAGGACCAACCTTGTTGCACAGAGGAATAAAACCCTGACTGCCTTCCAGATAACCCAGTTTTGATAATATCAGGGAACATGAAGGGCCAGACAGGGAAAATGAGAGTCAATAGCCAATAACAGTTCATCATAGGGGAAGGAGTCAATTAGGCATGCTGCACTGTTCACGCTACTCCCCTCATTCATCAAGCAGGATACAACTCATTGTGGCTACATGCTGCAAATCAGCTCATAAGGCCTGTGTGCTGATGCACACTCCATCCCAGACCACAGTGTAACACAGCCACAGACTGCTGCAGAGAATGGGGCTAGGCAGGGACTGGAGGTGAAGCCCACACAACTCCCACACCAAACTGTGGACAGATCCCTACCTCTTGGCTATCAGCTGAAGGGAATAAACAGACACATTTGGCTTTGTCCTGGCATGTGAATAAATGGGCTGTAGGGCTCTCACTTGGCTTGGGACAAAGTCTGGCTCTAGCCCTCATTGCAGAATGAATGCATTCATTGGAAGTAGGCAAAAAGAGCCACTGGTTTGAGAGTAATATAATAGAAAAAAACAATAAAGAAAACAAATTCATACAGTGGAAAGAAATCACTCATATATGTACACACACACACACACACACACACACACATGTCATACGAGTGGTCAAAAAAGTGATCTAACACGATCTAATGATATTCTTCAGTACATTTTATTCATTTATTTAGTTAGTTATTTTCATTTGTTAACTGGGAAGGTCCACTGTGCTATAGTGAGCCCATTTTCAGTGGAAGCCCTGGGAGAAAAGCTCCACATTAACAATCACATACAATAGATCAATATGAACAATAACATACAACAGAAGAGTCACAGTTAAGTACATAAAATATGAGCAACTCGTGAATGAGCAAAGTCAATAATTAGAGTACAATATTTGAGTTCACTATAAGAAATATGGTAGTGTTCACAATTAAAGTGTCACAATCAGGATAAGTAAGTTAATCATATCAGTAACTTAAGTTCTGACAATATGGCATGAATATAAACACTTAAATATAGGACAGCGTATATAACACATAGTACAAGTACTACTGTTAAGTATATGTTCCAAGACAGAAGACTTTAGAAGAATTTTTATGATTCATGATACTAGTAGCTAAAATATTTAGAATAGACAAAGTAGTAGTTAATAAAGATGTAAAATAGTAGTGGAGGAGGGAGTCAAGTTTTGACAAATGTGATACTGGTACATGTGCAATGCCATACAAAGGAAAAGGTGTTGTCTCGGGAATTTTTTTTTTGAAGAAAACTGAATTGCTAGTAATCCTGATTGATGGTGGGAGGGTGTTCTATAGTTTGGCAATAATAAAGGAGTAGAGCATCTGGCTAGCAGAAAGGTTTGTTTTTCTGCCTTCACAAGCATTTGGTTCAGATTGGAGAGGTGTATTTGCGTGGTACTGAATAAGTAGAGAGGTAAAGGCAGGGCAGTCCAATGGTTTGAATATTTTATGTGCTGTGGTTAATTGTAAGTATGTAAGATAGTGTGCATCGAGTCAGTTTAGTAGGTGTAAAGAGTGACAATGGCAGGATAAGTATTTTGCATTGGTTGAAAATTTAACAACTTTATTGTAGCACGTCTCAATCTTGGATTTCAGAAAGGACTGGATATTGGTAAGGAGAGGGGCACCATATAGGAGATGGTAGTAGAAAGGTAGAGGCTAGGGTTTGTTTTGTGTAGCAGTTGAGGATGTGTTTCTGTCTATAGATAATGCCTGTTTTTTCATGTGTTTTTTGATACTGCTGTGTATGTGCAGGTCGAAGGTCAGGTTTTCATCTATAATGATACCAACTAATTTTGTATGGGGTACAACTTCAATGATAGTTTTATTTTGAGAATGAATAGTGAAATCATCCTTGTTTAGGGAAGTTGTTTTTTTGTAGGGGTAAACAGCACCAGTTTAGTTTTGTTGGGGTTGGGGCGAGATGATTATCCGTCATCCATGTTTTGGTAGATGTGGGGGCACTTTGGGTAAGTTGCTGTAGTTCAGATATGAAATTGACAGTGCAGATGATGACTGAGTCATCTGCATATTGGATAACAGTACCTTGACCTTGACTAAGAGTAGAGTGGAAGCTGTTGATAAAGATGCTGAACACAATTTTTATTTATTTATTTTTTTTTACATTTGTTAACTGGGGTTGTCTGACTGAGCCGAAAAGGCCCTTTTTTAGTAGAGGCCCAGGGAGAAAAGCTCCACATAGAAAAATTACAGATACATTTAGTTATTTAGACATGATCGGTATACACACAAATTACAAAAGACATGTTTTTTACAGTGGTATGCAGCACATCAACAGTTACAGTGGAGAGAACAAACAAAAATATTAATTTAAAAATAAAGGTAATTAATAGATTTGTGATGTACAGCTGAAATATGGAACATAGGTAGAATACATACATAGTACACAGGTACAGTACATACACTGTAGTTTATACAGTGTTTGTGAGTAAGATTGAAAACTATTATCAAGTACTCTAGGTTTAGTATGTATACCTTATCCTCTTTCACTAGCCTGGGGAAAAATCATGGCACTGCCAACTTTGCTTGAGATGTTGACTGATGACGTCTTTAAAGGAGGCTTTGGATGATGTGTTTTGTATGCTAGTTAGGAGAGAGTTCCATTTTTTAGCCACTGAACTACTATATAGCACATCTCCAAAGCTGTTGATGACTTCTAGTAGTAGTTTGCTTGATGATCTAAAAGGCCATTTGGCTGAGTGATATTTACTTGGTTTTTGAGGGCAGGACACTTATTGGGGAGGTAATAGATCGAATGACAGAGGCAGAGCTGATTGTAGGTTAGGAGGTTGGGCAGTTCAAGCCAGTGGAGCTGTCTCAAAGCAGTACAGTGATGAGTTCTATATGAGGAATTTGCAGCAAAGTGGGCAATTCTGTTATAGCAGGCTTTCGTTTTGCTTAGTTCAGTTTTATTGAGATTAGTCAGAATGGGAGATGCATAGAGTAGGGTGGATAGAAGTTGGGAGCGGGCAATGGCTGATCTTGTGTTGTTGGTAAGAAATGGTTTTATACGGTAGAGTGATCCCAGTTTGGCATGTACTTTTTTAATAGTTAAGTTGAGATAACTATCAAATTTTAGGTGGGAGTCTATGGTTATTCCCAATAGTGTATTCTGTGCCACTGGAGCGATTGGAGTAGCATTTGTGGAGTAGATGGTGAACTGACTGTTATCGGTGTTTTTGTTAGAACTGGTTATAATCATAAGCTGAGTTTTCTTTGGATTGAGGATAAGTTGGGCTTTGGTAAGGTTGTTTTCAATGTCAGACAATGCTAGTTGAGTTGTTTGCAGGAGACTGGGAATCTTTTGTGCAGCACAGATTAAGGTAGTGTAATCAGTATACTGAATGATAGATCCATGCTGTGTGGAGGTATGGAGGTCATTTGTGAAGATTGTGAATAGTAGTGGTCCTAAGATAGAACCCTGTGGGACTCCTATAGTTATGGGCAGCTGAGGAGAGAGAGCATGTTCCCATTTCACAGCTTGGTACCTGTCAGTTAAGTAGCTTTGGAACCAGGTAAGAGTGGAATTTGATAGGTGATATTGGTTTAGTTTGTTTAGCAGGATTTGGTGTGAGACTGTGTCAAATGCTTTGAACATATCCAAAAAAAGAGTTGACACCAGCAGGCCTTCATTTTTGAGATGGTTTACTGTGTCTGTGAAGCAGAGGAGGGCTGTAGTGGTAGTATGGGCAGGTCTGAAACCATGCTGAGTAGGTGACTGGATGTTGTTGTCTAGGAGATATTTTAGCATCTGGGTATGGATACATTTTTCTAGAATTTTGGCCAAGGGGGAGAGTAAAGCAATGGGTCTGTAGTTATTAAGTTCAGTGGAGGTCCCGCCTTTATGTATGGGTGTAACATAGGATATTTTCCAGGGTTTGGGCACATAGCTTTCAACAATGGATCTGTTTATGAGAGTGGAGACTGGCAATAGCATCTGCTGTGAGTTTCAAGAAATAGCTGGGGAGTAGATTGGCTGCTGCTGATGAGGTTTATAGTTTGGAGAGCATGCTTTTGATTGAAGTGGTGGAAACTGTTTTGAGGGTAAAGCTTGTATTAGTGTTATTTGTGTTGGGGGGGGATAGTGAGGAAGGAACTGTCCTGTGATACTAAGGATAGAATTGAGTTCACAAAGTGGGAGCTGAATTATGTTTCGATGGGAACTTTAGTGTCAGGGGTGGTTAGTTTGGGGGTAGCCTTTTGGGAGGGTTTTAGTAGCTGGTTTACATTTTTCCAAAATTTTTGGGGGTTGTGTTGGTATTTAGTTTGTAATGTCGTGTAGTAGGATTTTTTGTCCAGCCTAATGCATTTATTTGCATGGTTGCGCAGTTCTTGGTACTTAGTTAGGCTTTGTGTTTCTTTTTTTTTGATAGTAAAGCCAGGCAGTGTCTCTGGACTTGATGATTTGTTTGGTTTCTTTACTGAGCCAGGGATTTGTAGAGGTTCTAACCTTGATTTTGCACAATGGAGCGATAGTGTTTAGGTGTTGTAGAAATGTTTTGTTGAAATATGCTACAGCCTGGTCAAGTGGGAGGGTTTTTAGGGGGGTCCAGTCTCAGTTACAGAGTAAAGTATTGAGGACCTCAGGAGATAATTTTTTTGTGTTTCTAGTGGATATATAGTTAGTGGTTTTGCATATGCTTGCTCTATTATGTATAAAGTATATTATGTTGTGGTCACTTAAGGTGTCTGGGAGACTGCCTGCGTGGGGATACAATGTGGGGTTGTTAGGACCCAGTCAAGGATGGATTCCCTTTTAGATATTTATCACATCTAGTTGGAATTTGGACTAGCTGCTGGTAGCCATGGAGATTTATTACATTACCTGGTGGTTCTGATATGCAGGTGAACCAATCTAGGTTGAAATCCCCCAGAATAAGGGTTTCTTGTGAGTATGTGGAAGAACACCAGGATAAGATGTCTTCAAGGCTAGCAGGTGTATTACCAGGTGTAATATAGATCACAATTGTGGTAATGACCTTTTTAAGGTGAAGTTGAAGTTGTGCAATAAGTTTGTCCAATTATTGGGGGAGGGGTAGGAGTTTGGTAATTGATGTACAGTTAAGTTGGACTTATACAGTAAGGAAGTTCCACCCCCTTTACGGAGTGGTCTGTCTTGTCTAATGATATTGTAGCCATTAGGGAGAACTTCTGAGTTATCTATGTTTTTATATAGCCAAGTTTCTGTTAAAGCAACTATGTCTGAGGAGTAGTGTGCTGTTGTGGCCTGGAGTTCAGGTATTTTATTTATGATACTTCTAATATTAATATTTAGCATTAAAAGATGGTTGGTTTTGCTGCTGTTGTTGATTTGCCCAGGGATGAAGATAGTGGGGGTGTTATGTTCTGACATTTGTGTTGGAGCAGTTTGTGTTGGACAGGATGGATTTGGGCCTGGGTTGGGGTGGATATCCCCACTTATGGTGGGCCTGGTGTTAAAATGGTGATGCAGATGTTGGAGTTTGGTGATGAGTGTGAGAAAGTATTGTGTTTTTTTGGAATAGGAATGAGAGCATATGTGTTTAGTTCTGAATTGTTCTGTTATGTAATTTTTAAACAGTTGTGGGCAGATATTACTATAATGTGCGGTGTCTGTATGTGAGAGTGCATAATGTAGTGTTGTGCTACTAAGTTTGGGGATATCGCTGGAGTGATAACTTGTGGCATTAAAAAGAATTATGAGAAGACAGACTAGACTTAGTTGTGTGATAGTCATGGTTATGAAGTTTAAGTTGGTTCTAGGTGGGGGTCTGAATAGGAATTATAGGGTTGCACCATATGTGGATAGGTAAGCAGTGTGGGTGATGTAAAAAATGCCTAGTGGGAATGAGAGTGATTGGGAGTATTTTGTGTGGAGCACATCGGTGTGGTATAATGTGATCTGACTTGAGGAGCTGTGATTGGTGGAGGTGATGTGAAGGTGAGCTGAGGGTGTGGCTGTGATTACTATAAATGTAGAAGTAGTGGGGGCAGGAGGGAATAGGGGGTAGGGCAGGTGAGCGGAGAGAGCCTGAGCGTTAGCAAGGCCCCTAGTATGGAGCCATGGTGAACACCTGTGGTTGTGTTAAGGAATGTAAAAAAAGAATGCTGCCGCTTGGTTAATTGTTGCCTATTTGTGAGATAGTTTGAGAACCAGTGTAGGGTTGGAGGTGAGATGCCTAGGTTAGAGAGTTGTGCAAGGAGTAGAGGGTGGGAGACAGTAACAAAGGTCTTAAAAAGGTCAAGAAAGAGTGAGGAAAACATTTTTCCTGAATCTCAAGCCTGGTTAACTGTGTTCATGAAGGATATGAAAGCTGTAGTAGTGATGCCACCTGGCCTGAGCCCATGCTGTGTCGGGGAAAGAATTTTGTTATGAAGCAGATGATGAAGAAGTTGAGTATAAATGCATTTTTCCAAGATCTTAAAGGTGGGTGAGAGAATAGCAATAGGTTGAAAGTTGTAAATGTCTGTGTTGTTGCCAGCTTTATGAAGAGGGAGAATATATGCTTTTTTCCATATTGCAGATACATAGGAGTCATGGATAGATCAGCTAAGAAGTTTGCTGATGGGGTAGGCAATGGAGTTAGCTGACATTTGAAGGTATTTGGGAGGGAGGTTGTCAGGGGTGGTAGTACCAGGTTTGAGTTTAACCGGTAGTTTTCTTATAGTGGCAGTAGGTATAGGTGAAATAGAAAAGCTGGGTAGCTGGGGAGTATTGCTGTTTTCTGTGGCTAGATTTGGAGGTGCTGGGTTAGTACCTAGGTTAATTTGAGGAAAGGCAGTGGTGGGATTAAAAGAAAAGGAAATGGCACAACAAATAAACTCAGAACCAAAACAAGTCACAACAACTTGTTTCGGCGGTGAGATTAGCTATGGTGTTGATGAAATATGAGTTGAAAAGAGTGGCTATTTCAGTAGGTGTTTTATCTGGATTTGGACAAGGGTTATTCTTTGAACCTACGTTTAGCAAGGAAGTAATGGCATTCCAGAATTTTGTTTAGTTTTGATTATGGTATAGTTGCAGATTTAGGTAGTGTTCTTTTTTATCTTTAATGACTAAACGCTTTACTTGATTATGGAGCTGTTAGAATTGGTATGAGGTCTGAAGGATTTTTATTTTTTTTGCCATAATTTCCATGCTTTGTCCCTGGCAGTCATAAGTTGCTTAGTGCTTTTTTGAATGGTTACATAAAAGCAGATTTGGATTTTCTTTTAATGGTTTACAATTAGGCAGAAAATTTGCATTTTTGGACATCACTCTTAGGATTAATGATGAAAATAAACTATTCACTTCAGTCCATAGGAAGTTTGAGGATGGGGGCAAATATTTGTTTGGTAACAGTTGTCATCCTCCACACACTATTTCTTCTCTTCCATAAAGTGAATGTCTTAGATTAAGGAGACTGTGCAATAATGATTTTGATTTTAACATAGAAGTAAATAAGATGTGATTTATGTTCTTATCTAGAGGCTATGGTAAAAATTCAATACAAGCTTCTGTTAATAAAGTTATTAGTGGGGTTGTTAAATCCTGTTTAAAATATAATGAACCCTTTCACACTGCTAAAATATACAGTAATGGTTTGGATAATACAATGAATAACAGGAGAAAAATGTATTTTGTTTCTACCTATGGAGTGTTGATTTCTAAATTACAGCTGTGGTGGTGCAGCGGTTAGCATTGCCACCTTAGAGCAAGAGGCTCTCTGGTTTGATCCTTGGCTGGGGTGCCTTCTGTGTGGAGTCTGCATGTCCTCCCTGTGGTCATGTGGGTTTACTCCAGGTGCTGCAGTTTCATCCCACATCTCAAAGACATGCTGTAGGTGGATTGGACACTCCACTTTGGCCCTAGGTGTGAGTACGTGTGTGCCTTCTGTGGAAGGTTGGGCACCAGGCTGGCAACTTGACACCGTAAAATTCCACTGCCAATGATGAGCGGACAGGTGATCCACTATGGTGACCCTTAATCAGGGAAAAGCCGAAAGAAGAATTGACTTAATAAATACTATTGAAAATATGTGTTTACTTAAAATGATTTGGCACATATTCTGTCTCCCTTATTAGGTATAGCATACAAAAAAGGCAGAAATGTAAGAGACATTTTGGTGCACAATCAATTTGCATTTCCTGTTGTTGGTCTTACCTCTGCTATTAATACAACCACAGGGACTTTTCCTTGTTGTCATTGTAATGTATGTGTTTACATCACAAGAACTTTTGAGTGTATTAATGGTTTAATTTTTAGTCCAGCTGAAATGTTTAACTGTGACACTGAAGGTGTGATTTATGCTCTACAGTGCCCCTGCAGTCTTATATATATATATATATATATATATATATATATACATATATATATATATATATATATATATATATATATATATATTTATATATATATATATATATATATATATATATATATATATATATATATATATATATATTAAATGCAGACTGCTGGAGCATATTAGAAATATTAAAAATAAAAAATTGGATAGTCCTGTGGTCAAGCATTTCCTGGAATTTCATAATTCAAATCCTCATGGTTTAAAAGATACTATTTTAGAAAATATTCCTGTAGGTTTTTGTTCAGAAACCATGTATAAAAAGAAGTTATTATATAAAGAAAGTGTGTCCATTCTGAAATTTAACACTATGTCTCCTAGAGGACTCATCTTAGAGTGCAATTGGAAGCTGTTGATTTGAATTTTTTTTAATTGGTTAATTGAAGTATATGAATGTGTATTTAAGGAAGGGTCTTGCGTTCTTATTTTTATGTACTCCTTGAAGGCTTTGCCAAAGCACTGGAGAAGTATTAAACTGTTTTTTTTTCGGTTCCTGGCTGCTTTATTTTATATTTTTTTCTTTGTGTGGTTATTTATAAGTTGCTTAGTGGGTCTGGAGAGCCAACTGTCATGGTTAGTCTTTATTCTTTTTCATTGGAGTAGTGTAAGATTGTTTTGTATCTTGACAAATGTTGAGTTGAAGAATTCAACAGCCTCATCAATGGGAAGGACTTTTAGTGTGTCCCAGTTAACATTTTGTAAAGTTTCATTAAGGATGGCCGTCTAAAATGAGATAGGTTTCTTGTCTGTTTATACTGGTGTTCACCTAGTGTTGGAGTGGTTTTACGTAGTATATAGGCAGGTAGACGGTCACTAATACTATTGGGTATCACACCCATGAAGGAGATTTTATTTGGGTTGGAGACCATAATCCACTCCAAAATAGAGCCACTGTCATTGTTTTTGTTGGGTCTGGTTATATTGGAAATTAGCTGCATGAAATTATATAGGTTGCTATTGGAGGAAGTATGGTGGTAGGAGATATCTAGCCAGTTAATATTTACATCGCCTAGGATTATTATTTCATTTGTTATATTATTTGATGTCCTGGCAAGGATTTCTTCTAATATAGGAATGTTATTGCCTGGAGGGATGTATAGGGCTGTAATGCAGAGACTCTTGCAGTTATTTATTTTTTAGGAGAGATATTAATATTTCAGCTGTGGAAGACTGTGGAATAGGTTTAGTATATGGGACTATAGTGAATGTGTTTGGGTATAGTTGTGCGACCACTCCTCCTTTTTTCTGGGATCCTTCTGATCTTAAACAAGCATAACCTGGGGGGGAGAAATTTGATGTCTTTTATGTAGGGTTTTAACCATGTTTCAGTAGGAGGTATATCTAATTTGTTTTGAGGTATTCAGGAATGTAATTGTGGGATTTTGTTTCTGATGCTTTGAAGGTTAAGGGTTGTAATATTAGTGATTTACAGGAATTAGGGGTTTAGGAGGAGAAGATATGGGATTTGGGTTGGTATGTATGTCTCCACATTGGGGTAAGTTAGAATATTTGTGTGGAAAAATAATGGGAAGCTGTTTCATTTTGTTTTGATTTAGACTTGTAGGGGTAAGATTTTTACTTTGGCCAGTTACAACTCTGTTAATAGGGAACGTTTATGACTTGTTGATCCCTGGTATGAGTTTTCTTAAAGATTTATAAGTAATATCACAGTTTGATTTATTACAGTGTGCTGCATTCTGTGAGCTGGGGGTGCACTTCAATAATTTTTCCCTTTCTTCCAATGTAGTGCAGCTCTGGAGTTGTTATATATACAAGATGGGAGAGCGGGGGATCTACCCCCGACATGGGGGTACAAGGTGTGGCTTGCTCATTGCAAAAGACACTTTTTCCTGTTTTTATTTATTTATTTTTTGAGTTGTGCTAGATTAGATGAAGTGAATTTAGACCATCTGTTTTCGATCAGTTGTGTTTAGATATTCTGTCTTTTAGATCAAATAACAGACACCTAAATACACATATACATCTGTGACACTGCCAGACCAGCTATCTGGAATTTATGTAAATAATCATATATCACTTGTGAATATTAATATGATTCATATGCTTGTCTTACAAATGTAAGACAACTGTATGTCATGTACTAAGCTTCAAGAATGTAACCACAGTGTACCCTACTGGAAAAGAACAAACATGTATATGAACTATATACCTGTGCAAATGTATGTTTTAATAGTAGAAGCTGGAACATACAGATTTAACTTGAAACCTTCAAGAAAATAAGCTAAAAAGTAAAGTGTTTTATGATTCTGCTATCTCAATTTCAGTGCAGCAAGCAGACACAATGTCTAGAGCTAGAGGTTTTCCTATTGTCTTGAAACAGAAATAATTACTAGGTTTCAAATGTAAAAGTGTTTGTTTTACAACTTCCATTTCTGAGCAAACATCTGAGAGATATGTATTTTTCACAGTGAAATGTTAAATTTCGTTAAGTTTCTGTTAGCATGGGAACTGAAGGCAGGTGACAAAGACTGATGTCATCCAGGCTAACCCAGCAGTACTATGTGATATTAATTTAAGAACTCAGAGTGAGAGACTAGGCATTTGTATCTTGTCTTGGACCTAGAAACATCCATCATCTGTATTTGCCTTGCTCTGTAAGTATGTCTAGGGTACAATGATTTCTTTTAGATATAGATATGAGTATAGTAAAGATTAGTTTATATGTTTTCTGTAATTATTTGAAATTGTCCTGCAATGTTGTTTTAAAATATTTCATGTGATTCTGAACTCTGTAGTTACTGTATTGATTGAGTATTGACTTGTTCTTTTATTATTTATTATTAAATATATTTAAACCTATCATTGTGGCTGGTTTGTTTAGAGATATTTAAGCTCTTAGAGTACTTGCATATGTATCTGGTGACACTGTATAGGCTACTCCGATAGCCTTGCTCTTGGTCACACTTACCATTTGGATAATAGTAACATCATGCAGTAGGATTGGGCACCCTTTGTAAGGGCCTTAGAGTAGCTAATAAGTAGTGGTTGGTGGCAATGATAACTACCTTATAGTTTGGGTAGAAGGGGGCATAGCTAGTAAACCTGTGCCAGACATCCCCAAATGTGTGTGTGTGTGTGTGTGTGTGTGTGTGTGTGTGTGTGTGTGTGTGTGTATAAAAATCAAATTTCAAAGTGTGTGTGTCTCAGCTACTTGGGCAGAAACACAAAGCATTGGTTGGACAGAGAGGGTGCTGGAGGTCTTTGCTTGACCCCTCAGCTGAGATCTTAACCCTATAGCTGTGTCAGTGAGGAGTCTTACTAGGGGACTGGAGAAATAGGGAGAAACCAGTCCCAGACTGACTGTGATGTTTGTGTGCTCTTAAGGGAAATTGTACTGTACAGTGTGTGTATTTGTCATCCTCCCATTGTGTACATCCCTCACTGCTGCCAGTGGTGAGGATTGAGGGTCCTTGATTACTGGGCCAGTACAGGGGCATCACAACATCTACATATATTTATATGTGTATAAACACACACACATCCACACACACACACACACACACACACACACACACACACACACACACACACACACACACACACATCTGGGGATAACTATAGTTACCTGTGTTCTTGAAGGAGAGCATTTCATATAATTCAGCAAAAGAGCACAGTATAGCATCTATATGTTTTATCTATAAAAATGCCTGCAGTTTCTTTTTTACTAATAATTATCAATATACTATTTTGACTGTTGTATGACAAGCTTAGACCTCTGCCTAGCAGATTCTCAGAAATGATGGCCAAGCAGTATGATGTGTAAGCAATATGCTACCACTTTCAACAACAACATACTGAGCAGTGCTTGAATGTCTTCTTCTTGAAAACCAATAAAGGAGCTTAGAGCTCTACATTAGCATATTTTTTGACTGCCTAGACTCTACCGTAGAAACATTCTTATGAGTTTTTCACAGATGAGAAACTCCAGCTGAAACAAAAAGTTACTCCAAATGAGGCTTCAGCAATAGACCTTTCCACCAATGAAGACCATCGAACAAACAACTAGCATGGCTGAACAACTGTCCCATACACTTAGGGACCTACCTGCTCTCTTTTTATAAATTAAGTTAAGCAAAATAAATAAAACTATACTAAATTAACACACCTTTCTCCCACAGGTACATCAAAGCAGAGGGGCCAGCAAAAGCCTGATACACCAGAGCTGTCATCATGGGACTCTGTTCACAAGACTTCCACCATACAACTGTCCAGAGGTGGTTCTTATCCTCTTTTAGGCTTAGCCCTCCACAGGGGGTAGGTGAGAATTTCTGAATGAACAACATAACCTGACAAACTGATTCATCATTTAGACAGCATCTAAAATGAGCTGTAGTCCTTCCCACTGATTCAGCCATCTAGAATATGGTGTCAGCAGGTCTAGAGTAGAAGCAAACTGCTCTAAACCAAATCTAGCATCTCCAAACCTGACTATCATAGAAAATTCTCAGATACATTTAGGATTAGACAATCTTATTTATTCAACAAATATCTCATATGGTTAGACTTTTGTGCCAAGTGCATTTTTTCTTCTCAAGCCATGATTCTTATAACAAAAGTAGTGTTTGATTGTCTGATAGTATGCTTGCACACCTGTGCAGTGTTAATTATTCCATTGCCCCACTACAAACAGATATGTCAGCTGCTGACTATAACATAGTGGGTTATCTAAAACGTATTACAAACAGCTATTATTCCATAATTAAATCAATCAGTCCTGGACCATGCCTTGTACACAGCATGTGCTCTTTGATTATTAAAGCTGGATATTACTGCATTTCTGTAGCTAGCATAGTGCATTAGCTACCAACATTGTACTGGAAGGCACAGGAAAAACTGGATTTATGCATATTACCAGCAGGTACTGGTGAAGTAGTAGATGCCCACCCAACCCTCAAGGACAAAGCTGTCATGCAGATATGATTGCATGAGATGGCCAAAGAATATACTAGATTAACATGTACCGATACCCCCTCAATTTGAAGTGGATACAAAAGTGTAAAGTGTGCATGACAAACAGCAAGAGTTGATGTAACACGTGAATATACACAGGAATATACAGTTAGGAATTTGGCTTTAGATTTTTAGATCATAATAAGCTCACACAGCTGCCAATGTTGTAGACTCTGCCAGCTTTGTTAAAAGGCCCTTTGCTGTATACAATATCCTGGTAAAAAGGCCTTGGCTGTATACAATATCCTGATTTTCTTTTTACTGCACCAAATTAGCTTTGCTAGGAATCATTTCCAGCAAGAAAATGGCAATATTATTCCATTCATTAGTTGCGGCCTTTTCATAACAGTGCATTATGAACCTAATGCATGCATGACTTTATAATATCTCTTGGATGTGGAATAATAATTAAATAGAACTTTAATTATTTGTTTAGTGTAAAATAATCTATACTTTGAAGGCATCCTCATTGGCAGTCTTTACTTTGGCACTATATTATATAGTTAATCGTATTCAGATAAAGATAATCTGTACTAAGAACTGTTTGCTGTTTTTGCAGCTTTTATCTGTCATTCCTTGTCTGAAGTTATGAAATAAGATAATACATGGCATGTCACTTGGCTGTGATGCAGAATAAATATTTTACTTGTACATCATACAATATTCATGTTTTCAGAATGACATTTACTGTGCTGCTACTTTTATGGTATTAGACGAAATGATTATGTGCAGGTACATAAATGTGTCTCCAGATGACAGCTGTTTAAAATGTTGTCAGATATATATAGCATTGCTCTACAGTGAAATGAGCACTGCAAAATAATAGTGCTCAGACTGATGAAGGGTCTTGCTCTTTCTGTGTGTTAGCTCCTAATTGGTTCCTTCATAAATACTCTGCTGTAACAGGTTACTTGAACTATGTTTTCCTACATAACAGCTTTACTTGGAGACTCAAGTAATTAATAGTGGAAAATGAACAACATAATTAATTAATCTGAATCTCCCGGGTAATTATTGTCCAACTGCTGTGCAGTTCATACAAATATAGCCTTTCTGCTGTGAAGTTTACAGTAGTAACTAGAAATATTTAACTGACTTTACCATGCAAATCCGTCTCCTTTTCAAGCATAATTATATTGTGTAACAATATCTATAATAGCTTAGTATAGTCAAAGGTGGATTAGGCCCAACTGGTCTTTTATAACATGTGCAAATTCCTGAATGCTAAATAAAACAGATCATGTGCAAATGGATGAAAAGGCATGACTACCCATATCCTGCCATTATCTTAAACAAGCCTGGCACAGTATGTAGAAGTGAAATGGCTGGCCTGTCAACTTGGTCAGGGGAACTGTGTCAGTACCATTAGTCAACTCCAGAAATACCTTGTATAGGAGTTTTGTATCCATTAAAGACAGCCATGACAGGTTACTACTGGGAATAATCCCTCTCGTTGTCTGTCCTGTCACTTGGGAGTGGAGAATGAAAGTTAGTTTAATTGGTCACAAAAATTTGTGAAAGAATGCTCTATATCACTACCTTACATTGTCTGAAAGACCACTGCAATTCAAAGTCTTCATCTCTATTACAAGAAACAGGAAACTTACTCTGACAAGGAATGCAGAATTCATTATGTTACAAGATATATAAAAAGTCTTGCACTGACCTTGACAAGTTTTCCCAACAGCTGACATCACTTGCCCTATCCAGCACTGAGGAAAACAAACAGTTTTACTTGTTGCACTAAGACTTGCCCTGGGACAAACCCCTATGTTATCAGCTAGTGTCTCTGCTGCACAGGCACAAATCAATAGTTGAAAGTCACCCTACAGGGTACTGCACCAAAGAGATATGGTTGGATGTAGAATGGAGTGCACATGTATCGACAAAACCTTTTGGAAGAGGCAGAGTACTTTGGTTAGCTTCAGTGTTGTACCAGGAAAATAGGCAGTGATCTGTGCCATTAATCATCTGCCGCATCCTCACCCTCCCAAATAGCACATACATATTATGTCTGAAAAGTCAAATTATCTGTTGAACCTATGTGACATGTCCTAACCTTATTTCCACAAATTATGTGGAACAATATAACTCCACAGAGGGATCAGCTCATTTTTCTCTTCCTTTTATCTCTGATGCAGCATTTACATGAAAAAGTGCACAGTTCTGGTAGTCTACTGGTGTCCTAGTCTCTGGCTAGTATTCCCATTCACTATGCTGTCAAGATCCATAGATATTGTGCTGATAAGGCATGAATGGGAAAATGCTCACTCAGACTTTTGTAGGTTATTTATTTTTTCTCACAATTCGCAAAAAATGGGACTATACAATCAGCAATACTACTAAAGTTTCGAAAAATTCACATGAATATACATTTATTCTACTTGTGGCTCTTTCTGTTTTACATAAGTAATGGTGAACAGTGTATAAAATATGCTAGTGCTGTGGTAAAGAGGGATAAAGCCTTTGACCGTGGCCCAGGTGACACAGGTTCAATTAGCTGCTTAGGCATCTGAAGTGCTGGCAGAGAATGGGAAGATTATGTCTTGGAACATGTACATTGCAGGGTCTATTTTTTTTTATATATAATGTTGGTCAATATACTAAAGATGAAATTATCTTTATTTACAATATCAACTGTATCTATCTATCTATAAATAGATAGATATAGATATATGCCTGGTAGGAACCAAATAACATTACAGTTCTAAGTCTTATTCATGTAAATTCTACAGTCTATTGCTTAAAGTAGAAGTCCATGTGCCGTGTTCATACATGATGGTGCACAGTGGTGCATGATTGTATACTGTATACCTGTGCACCAAAGCCCTTAGTAATTCATAAAGATTTGGGCCTAATGGAGCAAGATCAGTTATGCAGGCAACAGGCTTTTATATGAAGTACAAATTATTCATTCAAAACTCTGTCAGGAATCTTTGTATATTATTCAGTAATAAGAAAGAGCTTTCCCGTGGACCCTGAATATAAAGAGTTCACCAGTCCATTTGGGGCCTGTGGTGACATGTACATGGTGGAAATACAGACTCTAAAGAGTTACAGTTTGGACATGGCTAGGCCTCTATTCATGGACCTTTTAAGAGCAGCTGATTGAGCTGTATATACTGTGTTTAAAGAGTGGAGACTGCAGGTATGGCTTTTATTATATTTAAAAAGCCAAGTGAGTTGTTGTTTTAATTTCCCTTGTGGATGTACAGAATAGCATTCATGTTTTTTGTGACTGCCACTTACAGTGCTTTCTTGAAGTTTACACTGGTGGTGTGTGCACAGGCAGTTGGCCAAGAACTTGCTGTATACCATTTCTCATTTTACCTTTGCTGCCAATTTTATTAGTTTTTGGGCTATTAATTCTCTACAGAACTGTTACCATTTTTTCACCTGAAGCATTTTGACTGCTGGTTTATTGTTACTATCTCCTGTTTCCTGATGACCCCAGTCACTGAAGTCTTTGAAAATAGAATCAAGCAGATAAACCAACAATTCTGCCATCATAGCTAAAAGGAGGGGAAATAAAAAAAATGACATGAAAGGAACTAATTATATGAACTGTGGCAAGCTTAATAAGCAACTTTTGGTTAGGTCTGCAATAACCTCTGAAGTAGAAACAATAACATTTTATAAATGGATGTTCAATACTTGAGAGACCTGTAAGAACACAGATTTATGATTTACAACATATTCTAATACTATGGCTAGAACCTAATAGCATCTTTCTGTGACCAAGCTGCTATTTTTCTATATACCGTGCTCTCCATTATGGTGACATTTGTGTGTAGACTGGGCAGTCCATGGGACATTGCATGTAATCGTGTACCTCCCCTGGGCCCTAAAGTAACCACTACTTCTCAAACAGTCCAGATGACAAGTCATCTACCCTCTGAACATCGGCTTTCAAATGGGTTCAGGTAATCTGCCTCATTCAACATAATCCTGCCCCTCATTCCTGCTACTTGTCATTAATCAGTTCTGGTTCTCCTGGGCTGTGGTCAGCTTCATCTCTCTGTGCCAATGGAGCAGGCCAAAATTTCACTGTCTCAGGGATTTCTCTTTTCTCTAAACTAAGTAGGTTTCTCATTAAACTATATTATTAGTTCCAACATTTAATAAATTTAACCTTTTTAATTTTTTTGCTGTCATTAGCAACAAAAATAAGATTATATTTACCCCCCTCTCACCCCCTAAAGGGCCCATATCCATATAGGAAGAATGCAGAGTCCCTGGAATCACAACTTCACAGTTAAAAGCAGCACTCTCTAAAGCCAAAATCACAGCATCCATGGGACTGGACAACATCCCAGGCTATGTTTTGCACGAACTTCAGAACAAACTGGCTCTCCACCTAAGCACCATGTTCAAGCATAGCCTCACGTCAGGCTTTGTGCCCACTGGATGGTGCACAGCAACAGTTATCCCACTCTACAAAGGGGGCGCCAACACTGATCCTGGGAACTATCACCCTATTAGCCTGATGAGCCTTGTCTGCAAGGCCATGGAATGTATCATCACGGAATTCATAAGAAAAGACATTGGTAACCCCCAAACTCTGGACCCCACCCAGTTCGGGTTTGTGAAAGGCAGATCTTGCCTCCTGAACCTGGTTGACTTCTTTGAGATGTCACCAAAGTCATAGACGAGGGTAAGGTGGTTCACACAGCCTATCTTGACCTCGCCAAGGCTTTCGACACCATCCCCCATTCTGGAATTATAGCTAAACTCACTAAACTAGGTATAAATCCCTATGTTACAAGATGGGTTGCCAACTGGCTCACTGACAGAACCCACACTGTAAATGTTGCAGACTTCAAATCTGACTTCAAACCAGTGACAAGTGGAGTACCACAGGGAGGCCGCTGGCTAACGAAGTTCACAGATGACTGCAAACTAGGAGCTATAGTCAAGTCCCCAAATGATGTGGACATCCTACAGAAGGGCCTCACTGAGACAGATGCCTGGTGTCAGAGCCATGACCTCAAGCTCAATGCCAAAAAGTGCATTGTTATCCCCTTTGGTAAAAACTCTGTACCCATGAACTACCACATAGGCAGCAGTCTTCTTAACACCGAATGTGTGATAAGAGATGTTGGGATCCAGGTGGACAGTAGTCTCTCCTTTGATACAAAAAGTTAAAAACTAACACTAACTGTCGAGTATACTACTTTTTCCCCCTTCTATAACCCACTAGTGAGCACATAAACCCTCCTCTTAATTAATATTGTAGTTTCTTATTTTTTTCTTATTACATGACACTTACCTTGTACATTTCCAAAACCCTACTCTTGCTCCTGGCACTTTCATTGTCAGTTTTTGTATTAATGCCACCTATGTTATATATATGTAAAGTTCTAAATAGGCATAATAACTAGTTAGAGCCTCTCATCTCTTCCCCACTCTTCTGTATAACAAATGTCAAACTACATACCTCAGATATATGCTTCTCAAACTACTGCATTGCCAAAACCTGCATTCATGTTTTTCTATTGATGTTAGTTCTTTCTATGCTGGCCTACAGCAATAATGTATTTAATCATTTTTAACGTTTTGTGCCTTTACTCCTCGATGCTAGTTTTACTATGTTAGTCTGCAGCTTTACTGTATTTGTATTTTTAACATGTATTAGTTTTATGTTGCTGTAATTTTAACATGTATTAGTTTTATGTTGCTGTAACTTTAACATGTATTAGTTTTATGTTACTGTAATTTTAACATGTATTAGTTTTATGTTACTGTAATTTTAACATGTACTAGTTTTATGTTACTGTAATTTTAACATGTATTAGTTTTATGTTACTGTAATTTTAACATGTATTAGTTTTATGTTACTGTAATTTTAACATGTATTAGTTTTATGTTGCTGTAACTTTAACATGTATTAGTTTTATGTTACTGTAATTTTAACATGTATTAGTTTTATGTTACTGTAATTTTAACATGTATTAGTTTTATGTTGCTGTAACTTTAACATGTATTAGTTTTATGTTACTGTAATTTTAACATGTATTAGTTTTATGTTGCTGTAATTTTAACATGTATTAGTTTTATGTTGCTGTAACTTTAACATGTATTAGTTTTATGTTGCTGTAATTTTAACATGTATTAGTTTTATGTTACTGTAATTTTAACATGTATTAGTTTTATGTTGCTGTAATTTTAACATGTATTAGTTTTATGTTGCTATAATTTTAACATATATTCGTTTTATGTTGCTGTAATTTTAACATGTATTAGTTTTATGTTACTGTAATTTTAACATGTATTAGTTTTATGTTGCTGTAATTTTAACATGTATTAGTTTTATGTTACTGTAATTTTAACATGTATTAGTTTTATGTTGCTGTAATTTTAACATGTATTAGTTTTATGTTGCTGTAACTTTAATATGTATTAGTTTTATGTTGCTGTAATTTTAACATGTATTAGTTTTATGTTACTGTAATTTTAACATGTATTAGTTTTATGTTGCTGTAATTTTAACATGTATTAGTTTTATGTTGCTATAATTTTAACATATATTCGTTTTATGTTGCTGTAATTTTAACATGTATTAGTTTTATGTTACTGTATTTTTAACATGTATTAGTTTTATGTTGCTGTAATTTTAACATGTATTAGTTTTATGTTACTGTAATTTTAACATGTATTAGTTTTATGTTACTGTAATTTTAACATGTATTAGTTTTATGTTGCTGCATTGCTTTGTATTCCTGTTACATTAGTTTAATCTTGGAGCTTATCTCCCCGGGCCTCTACTGAAAATGGACATGTATCCAGTTGGACTAGCCCGGTCAACAAATGTAAAATAAAATAAAAAAAATAAAAGAATAATCACATTGTCACAGTAGTCAGGAAATCCTTCTACATAGCACACCTCATCACAAAAGGGTTCTAATCCAGCAAAAAAGAGGTCATTGTTCCCCTCTACTTGACACTCATTATAGAGCACAACGCCCCTTTTGGAATGTACCTCACAACACATCTGCAGCAACTGGAAAGGCCACAGAAGTACCTCACAAAGAGAATTACTGGCCTCAAACAGATGCCCTACACTGATCGTCTCAAAAAACTCCATCTTTACTGCCTAACATATAAAGCTATGTCAAACCCAGAGCTGTTGGACATGCTACACCTAAAGAAATCCCAATCCTTCTGAGCTACACACTCTAGGAACCGAAACCTTGAAACCACAATAAACAGGACATGCTGGAGGGATAGATTCCTGTCCCAGAGACTTCCTGTACTCTGGAATAAGCTGCCCATCTATGTCAAGCAAAGTTCCTCATTAACACTCTTCAAGAAAAATCTTGATGAGTGGATGGGAAATAGGAAATACACCCCAGGGATCACTTATGTGGCTCTGCTGGACGGCGGCACAGGAAATTAACTTTCTTGGGTGGCGTAAGCCAGGGAACCTTGTTGGCTAGGCTTACTTAGGCCCTTGGGCCGATAGCCTAGTATCTACCTATGAATCTATGAACCTATATACTCTGTGATATTCTTTCCAGCTTTGAATAAGATGCGCATGCGCAAGTGATACAAGCATGTTTACCACTGCAGACATTTCCATTTTTTTTTAGTTTCTTTTGACTTCTTTCTTTTGCCTGTTCACATTTACCACTACCACTGTCAGTTATGCTAAGTTTGTATAAGTGTAATCAAGTTTAGATACACAAAGGTAACTAGAACATAGGATATTTTGTTCCAACCACATCTGTACAGTTCAGCTATTGCAGAGCTTCTGCTTACTTGCAAGGGAAAGCTCTGACCAAGCGACACTGATTAGTCCCAGCGATGTACTCAAGACTAGAACAAACTAGAAAAAAGAAGGAACAATGGCTTAAAGGGATTACAACTATATAATAATACACAGACTTTGAGTTTCTTGTGTTGAGAGTGTACCAAGTAAAAACGTCATCTTTAAATAATAACCAGTCTTCTTCTTCTTTTGGCTTTTCCCAGTTAGGGGTTGCCACAGTGGATCACCTGTCTGCTCATGATTGGAAGTGGAGTTTTACGGTGTTTAGTTGCCAGCTTGGCGTCCAACCTTCACAGAAGGCATACACATGCACACACTCACACCTAGGGCAAATTTAGATTGTCCAATCCACCTACAGCATGTCTTTGGGATGTGGGAGGAAACCAACGCGACCACAGGGAGGACATGCAGACTCCACACAAAAGGCACCCCAGCCGAGGATTGAACAGGAGAACCTCTTACTGTGAGGCAGCAACGCTAACTGCTGCAACACCACGGCTGCCTTTTTAAATAATACCCAGTATTTCTGATAAAAAAAATAGTGATATTATCTATGAGTTCTATAGAGTTTTCTCTGCTTTATGATAACATGTTAGTTACAAAAGGACAGGATGAGGTGACAAATAGGATTAAGTTTGTTATGGAGTGTGAGTGTGTGTGTGTGTGTGTGTGTGTGTGTGTGTGTGTGTGTGTGTGTGTGTGTGTGTGTGTGTGTGTACAGTGTACCCCCTCCATCACTGAAGTAGGTACTCGGGAGATTAGAGTCTTCAAGCCAATTTGGTTTAGCATTCCTTCAGGAATACTGATGTGTATCTTGTGTATATTCAAAAGCTATACATATTTCCTACTGTGTGTTTTCCTGAAGCGTCAGTTTAATCTGTTACCTGACAGTCTTTCTTTATAACAGACGTTATAAGAGTTGCTAATCTAGCTGACTGCCATACTATTCATGTAACATGTCCTCCCATCTGCTCTCTTTTGTGTGACTCTGTTTTCATCTTATCCAGTGAAAGACAATCCTGGCACAGTGCTGGCAATAGATATATTGTACAAACCATAATTCTTTGAAAATGATTCCTACATATCAGTAAAGGCTACTGTGTTTTTTAATCACGAGTGCCATCATGCAGCAGTCCAGGATGAAAGCAAAAAGGAAGGGGTGTCTTTTATTTTCTCCGATCAGATGTGATTCCTCTTATGATTTATTAACATTTGGGGTACCAGACCCACTATAAGGATATGCACTCAACAGCACTGTTCAACTACTGTTTGATGTGTGCCCCTCAACACAGTTTCTTTTGAAGAAATTGCACTTTTTTGGATGTTTGTTCATTATATTAATGTTTGAATTATTTTCTTTTGAAAAATTCACCTATACCTACTTGCAGCTAAACGCCAAAGACTAAGAACAGAAAAATCAGCACCAATGACACTAGCAAGGAACAAAGTAAGTCTACGAGGTATCCCAAGTGATCCAAAGTTATATTTAATGATTATATTCAGGCACAAGCAAACACAGGCAATAAAATACAAAAGTGAAGACAAATTAAGTAAAAACAAGTGCTTTCATCCCATATATTCAATGGGACTTCTTCAGAAATGCTTCTAAAACAAACTAATCAGTTTTAATAGCTGGCCAAAAATTGGTCACGTGGCCAATGAAATAACCCTTAGTAAAACCATTTAAAGCAGCCTCTATTTTAAATATTAAATGAATGCAGCTTATTTAAAATAAAATTTAATTAAATTTAAAAGTATGAATGTAAGTAAATATAAATATAAAAACACATCTTAAATACCATCTATCAGCGGATAAAACTATAAAACATGTATAAATGCATGTGCATATATATATATATATATATATAAAACCCAATATATGTAAATATATGATCCAATATTTTATGCCTACCTATCAAGGGTTCTAAGTTTTAAAAGACAAATTATAGAACAATGTTATTGAGACCTGGATGTCTAAAAGCATTAAAATACAATTGCCAGTATAGTTTCCTGGCTTCTAACAATAGGGACCAAGACCCCTTCTACTATTAGGTAAAATTTGTTCCAAGACAGTAAATTTAAACTCATGGCCAGGGTTAGCCATAATATGTTTTGCTAGAGTGTTAGTATTCCTATTATTTCTTATGCCATAGACCTGCTCATAAAATCTGTTCAGTTTTACTGATAAAATGTGTAAGTATACTAAGCCTTTTGACAGCCAAATAAAATTCTGTTTCATCTGAAATAGCCTGCCGTTAACAATAAACTCATGACCAACTTTAATGAATTTACAATACTGGAGAAACCATATTTACTCATAGCATTAGTAGTAAAAACAGTCTCAAAGTGGTCTTCTCAAAAAGTATTTTTAGACAAGCTAGTGGATTTGCTTTGTTTACCAACACGTGAAGCTCATGTTTTATCATTTATCTCAGGTAAGCAAAGTGTCCTTTCTAAGCTTGTGACTGGTGGAACAAATTGCATTTATCTCTAGTACAGGCTGACTGATATGATAATGCAGATGCGAAAATCCAAATTGACATCTGCCATAGATACTTTCATATAAAGAAGTCCTTAAAAGCAGTACCAGTATTTCATAAAGTAGAGATGAAAACAAGTAGTGATAAATGTAGTTTACAGAAATAGATAGTTAAGAGGTCTGCTACACAAGCTGGAACTTGTCTTTACAAAATCTCACTGAGATGACATAAATATATTGAGTGTATTTTATATATAATGGAGAAAGGTAGGTCAGAAAATAAAAAAGAAGACAAGGGTCATAGTCACAGGATAAAAAAGTACCCGCTCCTGGTGTTCTTACTGGTGCCAGTATTGAGAAAACAGGAAGCGTAGAATCCTCAGAACTTGGAAACATTTTTACCACAGAGTTAAGCTATGCTCAGAGTGTAGGTGGCCCCCTTGTTGTAGAGGAAATAAATAGTCCATAAAAATGCAAGGAAACACAGAATTTCTAGACAGAGAATATGTAGCAGGAGGAAGAGAGGAATTAGAAGAAAAAATACTTGCACAACAAAACTGCCAAAACATACAGATAGTAATTTAAGACCTTTAATGCAATAGATCACAAAACTCATTGGATCTTTGTTGGTCTAGTGGTTAGGATTTGGTGTTCTCACTGCTGTACTCTGGATTCACTTCCCATTCTGAGAATTTCAGTGGATTTATGATGTGAGGTTTGTTATTATGGTTTAAGTCTTCACCTCATATGCAAAAGGGACAGTGTTTGATTCTGACCACATGCTATTGGTTAGGCTTGAAAATGGTCCTTCAGGGCAGTTAACCTAGTATTCACCTATGAACATTATCTAGATGAAGAAACATTGGGCTGTCTAGAAAACAGAGTGACAGAAGAAATGAGAAAAGATAAAGAACAAGATTATTGAAAGGCTTGATTGAAAAAGAAAATGAGGTCTGATATTTATGCAGAGGAAAAAGCCAAACTAAGAAATACAAAAAAAATGCAGCTCCAAAGTCTGAATAGAAATTTAGGCAATTACACCCAGGTATGGCAAACTTCACAATACAAAAAATAAGATGACAGAGTGGAATGCAAAAAAAAAGATTAGTGAGGTAAAATTTAAACAAATAGAAATTGAAGTGATAAACAATATGCAAAATTAATGATTTACTGTGAAAACTCCAATGCAGACAATATTGCAATAAGTCTCAGATGGAGGAGCAACAGATGGAGTAGGATGCATCTGGAGAAGATATACCCCAGGGCTTTCTTCTAGAGCCTTCTGTCGGATGCTCACATGAAAGTACAGTTAGAATAGTACAGCAAGGGAAAGCAGGAAATGGAAGCCAACATAGGTAATTTTGGAACCTGATGGTCAAATGAGGCCCCAGATGAGGGAGCAACAGATGGAGCAGTTTGCATCTGGAGAAAGAACGTCATACAGCAATGTTCTGGGTTCTTCCACAGTTAACTCACACGAAACTTCAGTTAGACTTGCACAGCAAGGGAAAGAGCAGCAAACGGAGATTAAAAGAAGATGCCCTCAGTCCAGACGAAAATGATCTAAAGGAAGACTTGCTTCATTTAATAGAAATAGACATAGTAAGGTAAATGAAAGAAATAGATTACAGAAAGTAAATAAGACCCAGAATGCTAGAAGACTGATAAAACTGATGAACACAGTATGAGAAGAGAAATTCATGCAGTAGAAATAATTAGGATACATTACTGTGCAACTAAACTTATAACTGATAAACTGTTACCACAAAAATGTAACAAAAGAAAGAAAGGGAGTAAACAGAATGCACCCATGGAAGCATCGAATACAGAAAATTATAAAGCAACTAAGACAAGAAGTATCACTTTTAAAAGAACAGAAAAGAGGAAGAGAGAGTCAAAATTCTTAGAACTCAGAACTGAAACAAAAGCAGTTCACAGGTTCCACTGGCAGCAAAATAGGGTTAAGGAACAAACCCAGAAGGTTGAATTGTCACATAAAATCCTTTATTTGCTAAAAATAAAAAAATCAGGTTAGCGATTTCGTTTAAACCATATGTTAAACTTCATCAGACAGTTGGTAATTTTGAAATCACTTCCTATAGTAGTGGTCTTTTACTGTAAATATATATATATATATATATATATATATATATATATATATATATATATATATATATAGATATATATATATATATATATATATATATATATATATATATATATATATATGGTTCCCTATCAGAAGCCTGAAACACTATAAGCCTGAAAATCAAAATCCTGAAAACTGAAGCCTGAAAATTCAAAATCCCGAAAACCCAAAATCCTGAAACTCAAAGTCCTGAAAACACAAATAATGCTAATATTTCACTATAAAGACACTAATATCTACCAACTGACCCTGACCCTAACCCTAACCCTAAGGTCCGTCACTATCGCAGACTCACCTAACCCGCGCCCTAACCCTAACTCACTTAAACTGCCCCTAACCCCAATATTTGTCACTATTGCATACATGCCTAACCTGCGCCCTAACCCTAACTCACTTAAACCGCCCCTAACCCTAACATAAAACCAACCTCACACTTACCTGAACCCAACGCATGACCTAACACCACAGGGCTAACAATAGCAAAGCCACAATGACGTCAGTATGTCCATTTTGTGTTTTCAGGATTTTGAGTTTCAGGATTTTGGGCTTTCGGGATTTTGAATTTTCAGGCTTTAGTTTTCAGGATTTTGATTTTCAGGCTTATAGTGTTTCAGGCTTCTGATAGGGATCTATATATATATATATATATATATATATATATATATAAGAAGTTAATATGAATTTTATTTTCAGTTTACTATTAGCTTGATAGAAATAGAGTGGCAGGCAGATGCTTTTTAGAATGTGTTTTATATTCATGAGATGAAGTGTTTACATTTTATTAATATTCATGAGTTGATTCACCAATCAATGTTACAGGAAGACTATATAGGAAGTGATTTCAAAATTACCAGCTGTCTGATGAAGTTTAACATATAGTTTAAATGAAAGCACTAACCTGATTTTTTTATTTTTAACAAAAAGGATTTTATTTGACAATTCAACCTTCTGGGTTTGTTCCTTAACCTTATTTTGCTACCAGTGGAGTCTGTGAACTGCTTTTGTTTCAGTTCTGAGTTTACATTGTGCTTTTTGTGAAAATTCTTAGAACAACAGATGTGGTAAAGCAATATATGGTATCATAACTAACCAGGATTTATAAGCTAAAAAGACAATGAAAGTAGAGTAGTCCACAATAGAGGCAATAATAACTAGCGCTTTCTTCCACTTTTATTTTCCGTGAACTTCTTCAGAAACAAAGACAACAAGCCCCCTCATGCTTGTGTCTTTTATAAAATACATGCAGGAAATGATGTCATTAATTGACTTTTTTCAATCAACAATGAAAACTATTTTTAACAATAAGTAAAATCCACTTGATGTTATAAGTGTTATTATCTTATTGACTTATACAATGTATTGTTTTCTCCTTTATTCCGAACTACCAGCTTTATGCTGTGTTCTGACATAACAATAAAAAAGGAAAGAAGTACCAAACTTTTTTCAATTGTTTTACATAAAACCGTCATCCTATGCATTTAAAACCATGATTGCGAAAATATTCTACAATCAACAAATTATATAAAATTCACTGTAGTATAATTGTCAAATCCATGTCTTATTCCATAATACATCTGTGAATGTATATTTCGTCATGCAACAAATAAAATTCATTGTTAAAACGGCTCCACTTTGTTGTTATTAAATGCCGCAAAACAAAATACAATGTTTTCATTTGTTATCAAAAATATATGTCTTATATATGTGTGTATGATCTCCCTAAGTTTTAAAACGCAATCCCTTCAACTTCCTTATGTATAAACGCGCATATTTACACTTTTTCATTTGTGTTAATGCACATATGTACAAAAGGACTTTGTCGTGCGTGTGTATGGAGCATATGATCACACTTGCACCCACTCGTGCACTCTACTAAATGATCTAATCTTATTGACCCCATGTGCATACTCTCATATGCCTTCTCTCTCTCTATCATAAACATTCACTTGTGTCCACCAAACTGCCCATTCACTCGCACACGTGTAAGCACGACTTTAATGGCTGGCCTTGATCAATAAGATTAGAGCATTAACACAAATGAAAAAGTGTAAATATGCGCGTTTGTACATAAGGAAGTTGAAGGGATTGCGTTTTAAAACTTAGGGAGATCATACACACATATATAAGACATATATTTTTGATAACAAATGAAAACATTGTATTTTGTTTTGCGGCATTTAATAACAACAAAGTGGAGCCGTTTTAACAATGAATTTTATTTGTTGCATGACGAAATATACATTCACAGATGTATTATGGAATAAGACATGGATTTGACAATTATACTACAGTGAATTTTATATAATTTGTTGATTGTAGAATATTTTCGCAATCATGGTTTTAAATGCATAGGATGACGGTTTTATGTAAAACAATTGAAAAAAGTTTGGTACTTCTTTCCTTTTTTATTGTTATGTCAGAACACAGCATAAAGCTGGTAGTTCGGAATAAAAGAGAAAACAATACATTGTATAAGTCAATAAGATAATAACACTTATAACATCAAGTGGATTTTACTTATTGTTAAAAATAGTTTTCATTGTTGATTGAAAAAAGTCAATTAATGACATAATTTCCTGCATGTATTTTATAAAAGACACAAGCATGAGGGGGCTTGTTGTCTTTGTTTCTGAAGAAGTTCACGGAAAATAAAAGTGGAAGAAAGCGCTAGTTATTATTGCCTCTATTGTGGACTACTCTACTTTCATTGTCTTTTTAGCTTACGAAGTTAGTTTTTCGGTTTAGTCCGAAGTTTGTGCGTGGTTAACCAGGATTTATGGTACACTATTTCCAATAATAAACTAAAAATATCAGCATAAGCAGAAAAAATAAAAGGTATGCAGATAAATAAAAAATAAAAGTACAAAATAAATTCATTGATAATCTAAAAATGATAATTTTAAAACAAAGCAAAAGAAACAGAAATATCACCATAAAATATATATATAAATATATATATATATATATATATATATATATATATATATATATATACATATATATATATATATATATATATATATATATATATATATATATGTTTTGGAAAAGCATTTATGAAGATCCTGCTTAACATAACACAGAGGCTGAATGGATGGAAGAATTAAAAGAAACAGCGAAAGCTCTAATGCAGAGGATATGAAACAGGATGAAGTAACAGCAACAGAAAAGTAGGCAAAATTAAGAAAAGCTCCTAAACTGAACACCCTTCTGGCTAAAGGTATTAACATCTTTACACAAAGATTTAGTCCAGAGAAAAATGACTTGTATGCAAATCCCAACAGACACAACCTAGTTAAGAAGGGAAAAAAGAATACTACTATGTAAGAGTGAACCTGAAAGGCATCTTAAGAATGGTAGGCCAATAACATGCCTTCTGACAATATTTAAATTATATACCAGAACTGATACATACACAGGTTTATAGCTACCCAGATAAAAATTGAGTAATGGCAATAGAACGAAAAGAAAGCAATGGAACAAAAGAGAATCTATTGTTAAACAAAGCCATAAAGGAAAGCTATAAAAAGGGGAAGAATCTAAGCATGGAATGAGTAGATTGCAAAAAGACATTTGACAGTTGTTGTGTCTTTTGGCTTTTCCTGGTTAGGGGTCGCCACAGCAGAACTCCGGTCCACTAATGATTGGTAGTTGATTTTTACGTGCCGAGTTACCAGCCCTGACACACAACCTTCAAGGAGGTTGAATTTAGATGCAAAGAAGTACAAGATAGAAAAATAAGGAAAATTAGGAGGGATACAGAAGAATACAAAAATGAAACACATTACCCTAAGCCTAAAACTCCACCCAGCAAGGGTTATGGTACCTGGGTTAGAGAACACACTGATAAACAGGAATGGATAGAGGAGGGTGATATAGAACAGGTCAATGACGACAATGGTCCCCCCCCCTTTGGAGGTCCGAAAGGTTAATGAACCAAGAGAGGGTTGTATACAATCCAAAAAACTACAGGGGCAGGGGGTGGAGGCCACCACGGCAAAGGAATCAGGACTGGCATTAACTGATTCAGTTACTAGAGTCATGTCTACCTGGACCTACAACGATTTCAACATATTCAATTACTCTAATGTTAGAATTGACCGGACTTGGTTCGACCTGTTGTCTAAAGGATTTAACTTCATTCCCAGGCAGAAAACTGACATCTTTAGGTTGTTGGTTGACATTAAGTTGTTCATAAGGAAAAAGAATCTGGAGTTATTTTTTAAGGGAAACACAGAGAATCCTGATTTACTCAATCTAAGACGCAGAAGTACTTTCAACCCGCCCACACACCCCCAACTGAGAAACTTTGAACTCAAGGTAGAAAAAGAAATTAGAACCTTGGTTGCAGGCAAATGCATGCATTCCAACTTAACTTCGGCAGAAATGGCCACACTACGGGATATTACCAACAACCACAGTCTGAGAGAGATGAAACCAAACAAGGGTGGCGGAGCAGTAGTTATGGACTCCATTACATATGAAGGCAAAATGATTAACCTTCTTAATGACACAGACAAATACTCTAGGGTTTCTATCAACGAAATCAATATAGCCTACAGGAAAATACATACAATCTTATATGGTATGTTAATGGATGGATCTATCGACGGTGACACATATAGGTACCTCAATGTGGAGAAACCTAAAATACCCTGTATCTTTGGTATTCCTAAGGTACACAAAGACAGTGCAGGTCCACCCTTAAGACCTATTGTTTCTGCTGAAGGTTCTGTGACTGCACCCCTGGCCAAATTTGTAGATGAAAAAGTCAAAATTGTTTTGGAAGGCAAGAATCACATTCTCAAGGACTCTTGGGACTTTTTGAGGAAATTGCAACCCTCAACTTACTCCAGTGATTTGGCTTTTGGTACTATGGACGTCGTGGACTTGTTTGGATGCATTCCACATGAAGATGGTTTAACCTGGTTCGAAGAAATGTTAGTAGATAGTCACAAGTTCGAACAGAATGACTTCAGGAACATACTCACCCTGATGGAAATTGTACTCAAGAACAATTTCCTATATTTTCAGGGTGAGTATTTCAAACAAGAAAAAGGTGTGGCCATGCGGGCACACTGTGCCCCGAGTTATGCCAACATCATCATGGCCTACTGGGAACAAAAATTTCTTCTTGACTCTCCATTCAGTCAACAGTGGGCTATATATACTAGATTCCTTGACGACCTATGTTTTTTCTGGTTAGGAGACTACAATAGTTTTTGTCAATTTTTCAACTATGTTAACACTACGACAAGTTTCTTGAAGTTCACACAGTATTTTGATCAAGACAATTTAAAATACTTAGATGTTTGTATTGGCAAAGTTGAGGGTGTTTTTTCATCATGGATTTACAGAAAGGATACATTCTGTAATTCTTACCTGCATTATTCCAGTTGTCATCCTCTTCACCAAAAGAAAAGCATAGTGAAGGGACAACTAGTGCGTGTCAGTAGAATGACCTCAGATGACAGTGTTTTTTTGGAGGAGGTTCATTACCTCAGAGGTTTGTTCAAAAATAGAGGTTATCCATTGGAGCTATTCGACCATATTTTCGAAGAAGTTAAACTGAAAAGGAAAAGTACCTTTGCACCAATAATAGGTGAAATTGTAATGTTGTCATCAGAAACAAAAGATTTTGAGACTGGTAAAGATTATGGTTACGGACTTATTACCACATTTGATGGACACTCAACTAGTATTAGAAAACGTTTTATTAAAGAATGGGAAAATTTCTCGGCTGTGTCTGACCTTGATCACATTTTCGACAAAGAACTTACTTTTACCTATAGGAAAGGTAAAACTATCAAGAACATTTTAGAACACGGTTCCAAAGACATGAATACCAAACCTAAGAAAGGGGTATTCAAATGTGGTAGATGTAATTTTTGTATGTATTTAAACTGTGGGGACAGTTTTTATTTGAAAGCTAGGGATACAAAGCTTTACCTAAACACCTTTGTGAATTGTGAGACCAAAGGGATAATTTACATTGCCACCTGCAAAAAATGTGAGGCATTTTATATAGGGAAAAGTGAACGAAAACTCAAGCAGAGAATTTATGAGCATGTTTACGACATTAGAGTACACAATGAAAAAAATGCATTGTGTAAGCATGCCTTGAAATGTGGAACCACTGGTTATCTATTTTTTGTCTTAGAAGTGGTTCCGACAAACCCTAGGGGTGGCATGTGGGAGACCCTTATTGAGTACCGTGAATTGTTTTGGCAAGTTGTTTTAGATGCAGGTAGAAACAAAGGGCTCAATGACATGGTTTCCCTAGGCCCTGTTTTAAAACTTAGAGCTGCTAAACTTTAAATAACACCATTCCAATGTACCAAGATCACATTTTGACTATGTAAGAACCATTAGGCAATGTGACTTATTCTTGGTTAGATATACAGCTAAGAGCCCTTGAACACAAAAAGTTCAGTATGTGTAGTTGCTTGGGAAAGCCACTAGATGGCGCTTGAATTACAAAATGAATTAAATTTAATGCACAAACATGAAACATCATTTTAACAATTTTTAGTATGTTTTAATATTTTTTAACACCAATTTTTAACTGAACGTAAAAGTTCTCAACATTTTAAAAGTTGTATGACTTTATGGATTTAACCTAATAGAAAATGTTTAAGTTTATTTTTAAGTTCTACAACAATGTATTTAGATAAGGTTTTAAGCAATTAACATGACTGTGGATACTGATTGGTTACTTTGAATTTGTAATGAAAGGGGAAAGTATAAAGCACAAGGGTTTTTCACATTACAAGTTGTTTTGATAAAGTTGAAGATGAAAACGTGGTGCTGTTTGCGTTATTAAACAAATCTTCTACAACAAGCTTATTGTCAGCTCTTCCCTTGGATTCGGATTTATTTGGGCTCAGTGGCTGTGATGTTCTGTTTTATTAGCAACAGAAAAGTAGGCAAAATTAAAAAAAGCTCCTAAATTGAACACCCTTCTGGCTAAAGGTATTAACATCTTTACACAAAGATTTAGTCCTGAGAAAAATGACTTATATGCAAATCCCAACAGACACAACCTAGTTAAGAAGGGAAAAAAGAATACTACTATGTAAGAGTGAACCTGAAAGGCATCTTAAGAACGGTAGGCCAATAACATGCCTTCTGACAATATTTAAATTATATACCAGAATTGATACATACACAGGTTTATAGCTACCCAGATAAAAATTGAGTAATGGCAATAGAACGAAAAGAAAGCAATGGAACAAAAGAGAATCTATTGTTAAACAAAGCCATAAAGGAAAGCTATAAAAAGGGGAAGAATCTAAGCATGGAATGAGTAGATTGCAAAAAGACATTTGACAGTTGTTGTGTCTTTTGGCTTTTCCTGGTTAGGGATCGCCACAGCAGAACTCCGGTCCACTAATGATTGGTAGTTGATTTTTACGTGCCAAGTTACCAGCCCTGACACACAACCTTCAACGAAGGTACGCCCATTCACACATGTCTCCACGCAGAAGACGCTCTAGTTGAGAATCGAACCGGACAGCGTCTTACTGTGAGGTGACAACGCTACCGCAGCACCACCACCGCATACTATTTGATAGTATCAAGCATATATGTATAATGGAATGCTTGCAGATGTGTAAGGTGCACCCTACATTTATCCATTTCATTGCAGTGACAATGAAACAGTGGCAAACCATTTTGTTGCTAAGTTACAATAAAGGAAAAAAAATATTATTCCAGGGATAAAAATTCAAAGGGGGCTGATCCAGTTGATTCTTTGTCATCGCTACTGTTCTGTCTTGCCCTTTATCCATTAAACTGCTAACTTAATATATTAGGCTATGGTCACAGCTTAACTCCGAAAAAACAACATTGTTTAAAAACATCTCATCTGTTTTTTGAGGATGATTTAGAACTGTGTAGTCTATCAGATGACAGTCTGAAAGCACAATTATAAATTGTTAAAACTTTCTCAGATGATAAAAGAATGACATTTGGTCTTCATAATGTACAAAAGCACCATTAATAAAAAAGAAAAAGGAAAGCTGCACCACCAAGAAATGAGGTTTGGTAACAGACTAATTTGTCCAGGGACATTTTCAAGTGGGGCTAGATAAAATTAGTAGCAGGAATTAAGAGGATGGGGAGGATAAGGTTAGAGGTTAGGGTAGGGAGGGGCTTAAAGGGTTTAGGCAAGTGTAACTAGTGTAGGAATCACATTTTGGCATGTACTTGCTACAGAGCAGGATTACGTCCGTGATGACCTGTAAGAACTTTGCTGGTCAAGTAGACCTTGGGTTAGTATTGCTATGACGTATGAGGTGAGTAGGTGGTACAGTAGTTTCTTTTTTTTTTTTTTCGTCTCTCTAATACTAGGTTTTCAAGTCTTTTGTAATCCTAATGGTGATGCTAGTACATCTAAGTTTACTACAGTTAATTTGCTAAGAGATGGGGAGGAACGGTGTAGGTTAAATCAATTAGACTAACATTCATTTGACCATTAATATCTAGCTGTGTAGGTTTAAATGCCAAGGTGAGTGGTGCGAGTGTTTGGGATTAAATAGGTTGGTATTACTGAAAATCTTTCCATTTCCTTCTCTTCCTTCATCGAATTTACTATTGAAGATATGGGTGAATGGAGGTAGTTAAGCAACGGTATATCCTCCATCGGTCAAGGTGCTCCGGATTCTCACTTATTTGTTGTACAGAATGCCATTCAGGGTGGTGAATGCAGCAGCTTAGTTTAAGTGATGTTGGTGGAGAGGTAGGCTACTTACTCAGTGTGGTTCTGTGTTTTGTTGGCCTTCAGCTGAGCAGTACATCTCATTGCAAGGTGTTTTCGCGCCACGAGACGCTCCCAAGTAATGGTGGCTAGCCAGGCATGTGCAGTGTAGAATTCACTAGGATCAACTTTGTGTTACGTCATACTTCATGGACTTCATGTCATACTAAAAAAAAAACAGCATGGCACATTTAATAGCTCTTTTTCTAGGTTTATAGGAGCAATATTTAACAATCGTTCCTACTTCTACTGGTTGTCTCACCAATTAGAGGTTTGGATAGTGTGTGAAAGTGTCCATTTAGGTCAGATCCAGTACAGAGTGGAGGGGGACAACCACATGGTGGTTGGGGTTGTTTTGACAGAATACAGAAGACCTTTGTCCCACCTTCAATTTTGTTTTGTCCAGATTTCACCGGAAGGCTGTTCTGTAAATCCAAGAGTTAAGTATTGGATTATAAAAGGCAAATAAATAAATACATCCACTACCACCCATAACAGTTAGGGAGTATGGTTAAGAATCGGCATGAACCATTCAGCACTGCAGTGAGAAGCTACTGGGGAGTATGTGATACTTATGGTACGGGTGGTGTGGAACCATTCAAATGGATGAAGCCAACAGCATTATGTAGATCATGATGTGAGTACCTGTATTTTGAGTAGTTCCAAATCTATCTTAAAGGAATAAGACTGCTGGACTTTGCTTTACTGTGTAAGGTCACTGCCTGAATGAGTTACGGCCAAGAAATGGTCTCTGAGGCTTTAACTGATGTTATAAAGTCAGGAAAAATAAAATGGTGATACTTTAAATCTTCTAAGTTTGTAAGAGCAATATTGGAAGTTAGGCTGTTTAGGTGTTTTGGTAACAGTCAGTTAACGGGTATTCCCATTACTGCCTTAACTGGCAGGGGGTTGGAGACATCAGACATAATTGATTCATACCTCAGAGGTACAGTGTCCATAATTTTGCTTCATGTGTCAGGCCCCCCTTTCCTATATATATATATATATATATATATATATATATATATATATATATATATTTTATTTTATTTTATTTTTTTACATTAGCATTGTTCCCAAAGAAGGTAAGGGATTGCAATTGTTAACGGTCATGACAGTTCGTCACGTTACCTCTCTGTTTTGTGAAACACGAGAGTAATGGCTGGTGGCCGTACATGTATGTAGCAGATGAATGACATGGAAAGGCTACAGGGCGAATGACTTATTGCTCAAACATAATTACACAATGCCATGAATGTTTGCTTCTATAGCAATAATACAATTTAGAAAAGTAATATATTGAACCCATGTGGAAGCCTTTCTAATCACCAAACTGACTATTTGCATTTACACGAGGCATATTTCAGGAGTTTGTAATTGTAGTGTTGTCTCCAATGCTGGTCTCTACACTTCAGGGAATCTTGGGAAGATTGCATGAAACATGCTTGATAGTCATACAGTATTGGCAAGGTAAATTAATTGCTTGATAGTATGATGCACCATGTTTACATGATGCAAGACTGGGGGGGGTCTCTTCTGTCATATTATTGTGACCTGCTCTATCTACAGGGTGTGAATGGTGGATGAAGGGGGGTTATATTGGGGGGTAATGTTTGCTACCATGTCTATTTTTTTTTTTTTTTTGCATCGTTGTATCTAGGTGATGACTTATTTCTTATTTTTGTGTTCTTGTTTTGCTGTCCCTGAGGAAAGGTTGGAAGTCATTGGGTAGTGTTGTTGAGACACGTGAAATAGTTATTGAACTTGATGAAATACTTTTGAATCATTGAACATTTTTAAAAGGTGTTTTGTGACATTTTAATTCAGGTCTTGCCGTTTGCTGTTTGAGTTAAGTGATGAAATAGTGATTTAGCAAGGTGTCGAAACCGTGCAGCGATGGAATGGGGGATGGTATTGGGTGGAACAGTGTGCAGGCCTTTCCTTTGTCAACATGGGATGTGCATTCATTGTCTGTTAGCTTGTATAAGGTTTTATGTTTATTTGGGATGGTATGTCAGGGTGGGAAGTGAGAACATGGAAAGTCTCTATATAAATTGGTAGGAAGGGGATTGCATAAGAATGTGACTATCACAGTGATGGGAAGTTAAGGGTCACTACACACTAGTAGCATAAGTTACAGTTTCTAAAAAAAAAAAAAAAAAACCTGAAACTTGAAGTTTTACAGAGATTTATGAAGTGAGAATGGGTTACCACTGTGGGTACAGCGTATTATTGTGCCGCAATTCCACATGGTAGGGGTTATGTTGTGGTATAGCCTCAGGTCTTGTTCCATAGAGGCTGTGTTGAAGGGGTTCAGGGCCTGTACTGTTTGCCTTTTCACGGGCTGTAAGGTCTTTGAGGTAAGTATGGATTTGTGCATGCGTGGGGAGGTTTGTAGTTTGCAGCTTTAGAGTTATTTTTCATTAAGGAAGATGTTGCTGTTTTCTGGCAAATTAGTGGCAACTCTTTAAAGACTGCAGTCAGAGAATAGACATTTCAGTTTCAGACTTCATACCCCTCAGAAAATTAGTGGCAAAGTATTTAAGACTGAAATTAGAAAAGGACAGACATTTGAGTTTCTTGCGTTACAACATCAGAGGATACCTTGGTCCCTCTTTATTGGGTCTATATCATATGAGCAAATCACACAGATTGTGAACACATAATATCAAACGTACCAGACCTTGAAGTGCTTTTACTGAGATCGCAGTACAGTGAAAAATGGGATATTTGCCCTTTCCTCACTGTAGTGCGATCTTGTAGTTTGAATAAATATTTAGCGGGGGTGTGGGGGGCACAGCCCCCCACAATAGGAAGTTTGAGGTCTGGTACATTCGTTATTAAGAGAGTTCGCAAGTTTTGCAATTCGCTCATATGAGATAGACTCTCTTTATTTATGGCTTGTGAACACTTATTGTTCTAAGAGGTTGAGAAGCATGAGCTTTTTCCATGTCACCTGGGCTAAGAGGTTGAGAGGTATGTGTGTTTTAGAGCTTTTACTTGTGCCATTGACTGCAACCTAAAGGGGAATAAATGGGCAGAATGTGATTCACATACCAATGGCATATTATGGCATACTAACAGCCTCATATATATATATATATATATATATATATATATATATATATATATATATATATATATATATAAAAAGAGGGGGGGATTGGAAAAGAGTATAAGAGGAGCCCTAAGTCAAAATTGCATTGGAAAGAGTTGAAGGGGGGAATATGGTGTGGTGGGTCCCCTTGACAGCACTCAGTGTTAAGATATTTTCGTTTGTGGCAGTGAATTTACAGTTTCTTTTCTTTTACAGATCAATGAGGGATGACTGCACAGTGGACATTGTGCCAGTAGCTGGAATGATGGGCAATGAGGTCATAAAAGGATGTGCGCAGTTGCATCAGTTAGTGACCAGAAGGGGATGGATGCTGCTTGTTTGGAGTGGTGCACACAGAGGGGACAAATTGCAGAGGTGTGGAATTGAGTGGGCTGCAATTGATGACCTGATGGAAGAGGATTTGGAAGTGATGGAGCCTGTTTTAAGGGATAACCCAGTCACTTAGAGATGCACAATGACATCAGAGATGGGGTGCAATGAGTAAGCGGCAGTCATTGCTCTGATGGAATGACTTTGTACGATAAGGATTCTTGTGTGGATTTGGATTGTTGGAGTCGTGCACAATGGGGTTGCAGAGGGAAGTGTCTTTGAGTGAAGGTAATGCAGGGCTGGGGGTTGTGTATAAGGAATGTGGGGTTACAGGTGGGGTAGAATCACAACAATTATAGGAGCATAGGAAGCTATGAGGTTAATTGTCTTAGGGCCCTTGTAGGCTAGCCAATTTCAATTTCTTATTTCCGCATATGGCTCCTTCTGTCCCTTGAGGGACATGGGTGAAACCCTGGGGTGAATATATAGTCCATCATCCAGTTGTTTGGTAAAGGGATAGATATATGTTTCAGGTTGTTTCATCATCGGATGTAAGGTGATACTTTGAAAGGGAAGTTTTACAGGAGGAAGCCAAGGGTAAGCAGTGCATTAAGGATGTTGAGTTCTGTTAGATACACTGCATTACTCATAGAAATGTTATTTATTTTCAAATGTGACAAGATGGTTGGGCCATGTTTTGTGGGGATTGGTTGGTGCCTTGATGGTCAGAAGGGTGAGTTGGCTGGATAAAGGATGTGGGACTTTGAAGTTGGTTTCAAGTTAGCAGGCATCCGTTTTGCAGAGGAAGTTGGGGGAATGGAGCCCGTTCTCACTTGGTTGATAATACAGTGGTAGAGTTTGCTGGTGCTGGCAGCTGAGGCATGTCAGGTGGGGGTTAGAATGATTAGATGCTTGTGGCAGAATCATGGGGCTGGTTTATAAGTGAAGTTTATGGTAAAGGGGTGTTATCTTGGTCAGACTGTGTTGCAGCCACCAAGGGTAGGAGTAGTGGGTTGGACTGAGTAATTTGGCTCAGGCTTGTGGGTTAGGTGGGGTGTTTTGTGAAGGAGGATTTAGCTCTGATTTACTGCAAGTTTCATGGAGGTCAGAGTTGGGTAAATTTACTAAATTCTGGACGGTGGGTCATATGCACGTAAAGTAAATGTTACATGGGGAATATTGACTGACCTTGCCCATGAAAGAAAGTTGGTTGCTGGGGTTTGGTATATGGAGGGCTAGTTCTACAGCTAGTCTGGTTACTGTTTCATGGATGTATTGCTGTCATTACCCAGGGGTTTTGGTTGCCAAATGTGTTAGGTTTTTTTTTTTTTTTTAACGGATGGTGGATATGATAGGGGATTATTAGACAATTGCTCCATTAGGAAAGGAAATGGCAGTTTGGTCATTGGTCAAGAGGTTCCAGTTAGGCATGATGGCATGTCACTGACCTTGTTTGACCTGGTGACATTGGGCATTTTCAGGTTTTGGTGGTACATTGTGCTTGGTTGGTTTTTGCCTGGCTTGGGTTTACTGTTTTTGGAGCAGTTGGGGTTGTACTGTTAAAAGGCCATGATGGCGGTTTCAATGTCTTATTGCTTATAATGGGTAGTTGGTGTGATGGCAAGACTGCTATTAAATGGAATTTTGAAAACAACATTTGAGGTGTTTATTATATTCATTGGACAGTAAAACGGGGCTGCAGTTTGATGCAAGGGTATGCAATTGCCTCTGCATGGTTTCAAATTGAAGTGGGTTTACTGTTTGGTTGTGTGGTTGACTGGTAATGACCCAAGAATCATTATGAAGCTTTTATTGGTATGGTAGTTTGGGTAACTGAGTATTTCATCCATATACCATGAGTATGCTAGGTTATGAGGTTATGGTTTGTTACTTTAGCATTGGAGAAGGATCACTGGTTTGCTTTCAGCTGTTTAGGCAACTGGCTAATTTTGTTATTTATGTGATAGGAATTTGAGAGGTGATGGCATGGATACAGTTTGGTTAGGCAGGATGAGGTACACCGAATGATGTTTGGCTTAATGCCTTTTAATGGTAGTTAGGTTGTTGGAAGTTTGGTCAGGGAGAGGGGGAACAGCCTGGTCAGGCCAGTGGGTGGAGAAGAGAGGCAGGCTTGCCCTCTTCTGTTCCCCCTCTGATGTTGGAGGCTCAATTCAATGAGTTTGGAAAGGAAAGTGAGCAGCTGGATGCTGCTTGATAAGTAAATAAGCAAGCAAAGGTAAGTGCTTATTTGGCTGGACGTGTAATTCAATAAATGGTAAGTGAAGTGAGTGGTGGTACACTGCTTCATAAGTAAGCGAGTGGAGATATGGACACTGCTTACTGGTCAGTATGAGTGGAGTCATGCTGTCCTATGTTAATGTTACATGATTGTTATCCTCACCTATATCATGTGTCAGTTGTAATTAATAAATATTGGTTAACATTCATGTTTATGGAAGTTTAATAAAGGTCATAAAATGTAATTCGGTGTGATGCATTTATTGAACAGACCCATTTGTCCATGTACATCTTCAAATGGGGCTAGATAAATATAGTAGCAGGAATTAAGAGGATGGGGGGGTGAGGTAAGGGTAGGGAGGGGCTTGAAGGGTTTAGGCAAGTGTAACTGGTGTAGGAATCACATTTTGGCATGAACTTGCTACCTGCCCTCCCTCCCCTTTTTAATAGTGGAGATTGTGCTTATTTTCAATTTGGTAGGGTGGAGAAATGGGGCAGGCTTGCCCTTTTCTGTTCCCCCTCTGGTGCTGGAGGGTCAATTCAATGAGGTGGGAAAGGAAAGTGAGCAGTTGGACGCTGCTTGATAAGTAAATAAGCACGTGGAGGTAAGCTGCTTATTGGTTGGACGTGTAACTCAATAAATGGTAAGTGAAGTGAGTGGTGGCAGTGTGATATGTTTATTGAAGGAGACCAGGACAATTGATTTTATTTTATTTATTTATCTGTTGTTGTCTAGGTAAGTCCCACTAGGCTACTAGCCTCTTTTCAGTGAAGACTGGAAGTGGTATTTATACCACTAGGAGAAATTTAGTCAGGCCATCAGGGAATTTCCCCTACTCTTCATACAAGTGATCATACGAGGACCAATTCAGTGTGGACCTTCCTATCTGAGTGTGAAGACAGCTCAGAGAAGCAGGAATTATGGAGGAGAAGTAGAGCATGGTGATTGCTATGGAAAATGAAAGTGCTGTTAACTGAACAGCTGTGGAAGATAGCATAGTGGAGAAGGAGTTGGAAGATGTGAGAAAGGAGGAGAACGGTAGTGGTGATGTGAAGGGAGCAACAGCAGAGAAAATGCTTAATGCTGGATTCGGAGGACATCTTCCAATGGAATCTGTTTTTAACGGATATTTCAACAACAGAATGTGTTGTTACAACCCGTCAATCAGGAGGGTTGTGGGGTATATACCAAAAAGAATTGATAGATAGATTAAATTGAACCAGAGAGTGATAAGCAGCATCATGGGGAGCGATAATAGGCAGCACTCAGTAGAATGAAGATTTGCAGGAGAAGAATGAAGAAAAAAGATTGTATGCATAGGCAGAGAAGGAAAAAAGCAGAAAGTTGAAGAAAATTTTGTGTGAAGATAAGCAACAATGCTGCAAAGGAATTAGACAGGTATGAGGTATGGGACAGTGTCATAGCACCACGGGGGATAGACCCCAGAGAGGAGGTATCATTCAATAAGGATAATAATTGTTTCATTTTTTTGTACATTTTTTTGGAGAAGTCAATGGAATGGATTTTTTAAATTTTATTATGTTATATATTTATAAAAAAAAACATAAAAAGTGAAGAGCAGTAAAGCAAATAAATAGGTACAAAAATATATGTAGAATGCTTACATTTTTCATGGAGATTATCAATAAGTAAGTTACCGGTCAAGGCAAACATGCCATATAAGACAATAAAAGACAGAATTTGTTTACGTTGCGGTGAATTCGAGATGACTGAACGTGCTTTTATTATGTGTAAAAGGGCATTTAAACTGTGGAAGGAAATATATGACAAAGGATACTTAAAATAATTGGAGAACATTGAATATATTAATATGGACATTACAAAAATGTAAAACAAAAGGACATTAACAAACTGGATACAAAATAATTTTGTTTAATATGGAACAAAAGAATTAATGAAGTAAAATACAATGGAAAGTGGTTATTATCAGAGATGTTGAAGAAAGTAAGACTTTGGTTGTGGAGAAAATAGTAGGGGGATTAAAAAATTGAAAGTTTAATATAAATTTAAGAATCATGTTCTAAATATTGTAAATATTGTAAAAAAATTAAATTTGTTGAAAAGTTGTTCATAAGATGTATATATTTGTAAATACAATAAAGAACTCCTATACTTTTCTATAGGTGCCAGGGGATCTTTTACATCCATCTGAACTACCACCAATTTAAGAAAATGGGGCCACAGTTTAATGTCTCATCCAAAGGATGACATACTCAGAAGTGCAGCACCCACTCATCCCAGTTCACCCCTTATGCTTCAGCGCAGTGTCAGCAATCGAACAACCTGGTATAAGAATATAACCCACAGCTTTTTGCACTAAAGGTGAGTGTGTTACCTGTTGCACCACTGAGACTTCAAATATCAACCTTTCACAGGAATGTGATACAAAGGAACTTCAGCAGGAGGGAGTATATAAATATATGGGACTAGATGAAGGGTCAGCAATAAAGCATGAACAAATGAGAACAAAGCTTGTCAAGGAATACATCATAAGACTAAATCTGATATTGGAAAATGCCTTGAAATCTTGGAATAATGTCCAACTTTTAAATCAATTTGTTCCTCCTCTTCTAACTTATAGTTTTGATGTGGTCAACTGGCCCCACACAGCACTGAATCAACTGGACAAGAAAATAAGAAAACAAGAAAAATGTGTCATGCTTATCAAATGACATATACAAAATAGTGTGTACCTAGGCTATGCATCCCTTGATGTTCAGGAGGTATGGGCTTCCTCAAATCTAACTACATGTATAGGTCTACAGTCATGAGACTGAATACATATTCGCTGACCATAGGGAAAGTTCAGATGCATGAAGACAAGAAGTCTAAGGTGATATCTTTGCTTAGTTTAGCAGAAACATTTCAAAATGGAGTGGGAATGGAAATCAAACTACAAGCATACAGACATAAATAGACAACAATCAGACAGCAACTGAAAGTGACAAAAAAAATATATAGAATATAAAGAAAAGGACCAGATAAAAATGAAAGGAAACTGGAAAGTCTAGAAACATAGTGGCAAGTATAGAAAACTCCTAGAAGAACCAAATGTTGATGAGATTTGACACAAGAATGGCTAAGGAAAGGTAAATTTAAGCTAAAAGCTGAAAGGCTAGTAATGGGGATCAAAGATAATGGGCTAGAAACAGACAAATGCAGGTTCTGTAAAACAGAACTGAAAGTAGGTGCACATCTCATTGCAGGGTGCGATACGCTCATGTCTGGGTGTCTGTTTACTGAAAGGCACAATAACTAATCACATGTTAGATGCAGGTATCCTTTTCCTTTAGCATAGTAGATGTGAAATCAGGCTCCCACCAGATTGTTTTGCTCCTATCGAAGTAACTAGATAATCAGTCCTATAACATTTCACAGTCAAAGATCTTGGTCTATGGTAAGTCAAGAATGTTTGGGTTCCAGAAAACTACATGTTCTTTCAGTTCCAGATGGATGAGTTTGAAGAAATTAAATAATTTAACAATCCAGGTAACGAAAACTGATTAAATCCCAGTTTTCTGGCAACTCAATTCTTCCTGTCCTTGAGTAATTGACCATCCAACTTAGCTTGCCAGCTTTAGATTTGCTGTATAATTTGCACTAAATGTCATTGTCTTTAGTTCTAGAATCCCCCCCCAAAGTGTTTTCAGTTGTAATAGTCACCTGTTGTTTCAATTACATATATAAGGTGATCAAAGAAAATTGCAAATTGTCTGTTTTTATAATTTGAGACTACATAAATATTTTAAAAGAATTAAAGTGTTTCTTGATAACTTCATTACTGTCCTTCTGAAATGTTTCCTACTCTGTAAGATGGTGATTTCTCTGTTTTTAATAAGTTAATGCATAGCCATTATAAGGGAAACAAAACACTTCTTACTCATCTTCTGCTTCATTACTATTCTTTTGAGAAGTCTACTGTCATTACGCCGCAGTGTTTGTCAATTTTCTACCAAAAACTTCACACTGATTTCCAAAGAGGAAAGTAGACAGTTTTCTGGAATATATCACAATTGCTTTTACTGGACATTCAGTCAGTCAGTTACAACTTTTCTGATGAGCTATCAGAACATTGGTGCAATCAGCCCGGCTATTAAATTACCCTTTCTCAAAATCAGAGGGCTTTAAAGCTAGTAATCACTATAATCTAAAACTACATTAAACTTAGACAAGTACCTTTAAAACAGGAGCATATAAGTAAGCTGAATGTAAAACAACAAACAGTGGCATTTTCTGAAGACATTTCCAGAAATAGCCATTGTCTTTGAAACTCTACAATCTTGAAAATAAATCAATAGAATTTGCAAATATTTCTTATCTAAGTTGGTCAGAACATAATCAGCTCAGATGAGTTTGCCTACTCAGTAAAAATCATCTCAATATAATACTGAAAACTAAAGTGTATTCATTAACATTTAAAAGTTGAGTGGAACTCTAGCCCATCCCACTGCATGTTACTCCTTGATTAGTCATTAATGCTCATAACCAAATGATTAGTGATATCTTCAAAAATGTGCAAACCCTGATACATGAAAAGGTCATAAGTACCCAGCTCCCAAACTGGAACATAGTGTCCTCTTGGAAAGGTAGTCCTCAATGACAATCTCAATACATTAAGCACTATTTGAAGAAAACTAAGAAGACTTAGCTTGCTTCCTGGGCCACTGCAGTTTGCTTTGTGTTATACAATAAGTTAGTAGGAAAACACATGGTAGCGTTCTTGTCATACTTGTCTTCAACAAGGTCAGAGCACCTGTCCTTAGAAATGAAGCACTATCAATCACAGTAAGACAGAAAATGCATTTAACCTGATAAACTTTAAACATCTCATATATATATTAGTACATACTGTGCTTCTTTAACTATGTTTGTTCACAAGTTGCCTGGGTGTTAGGAATTACCGATCTGATGCTATAACTGTCTATTGGCAAGAGTCTCCTTAAGCCCTATACTGAGTGTCTATTACACTATCTGTTTACTAATTATGTGCCCCCGCTTTGTAGAGTGTCACATCACATTTTACACATAGCAAATGCAATACTAAAAAACGTGCACCATACCACTTTGAAGAGTTATGGGATGCTGACAAAATACCATATTCATTAACTTCTGATGAATTATTTTTGAAGAATAATTACAAATTAAAGCTGTATTACTGCAATCTCTTCATCTTGCCCATATGTAACAATGAATAACTAACTCCATGTTCAAGGACTGCTGTAAAACTTGTCAGAAGTATGACCACCATTAAGTACTTTGGCATACCTAACACCAAGAGTATAAGCCAAGAGGCATTTCCACTAATTCGAAAATCAGACATGCTGTATTATATGGCATCATAGTGCATTCCTTATGTCATGGACACTTGTAGCTCTTCATCCCTAAAATGGCATGCTGTGACCTATTCACTGCAACTACCTGCTTTACTGGAGCTACTGCCCAAAGTGACTATCAGTACATGCTGCTCTGTTCGCTCAGCTGCTCACTTCCAAATAGCAAACTAGAAGAGTTGCCACTTTTCCTTGAGGACACATCTGGTTAATCCACATATGTTTATACCTGATAAACTCCAGATAAGAAAAGTGGGTTTTTTCCATGACTCCTGAGACAAGACTGTCATTATGTTCTTCTTATAAACATTACATTAGACATTTACAATGTCCTTGTAGGTTAGCTTCAATGTGCATGTCCTGAAACATAGAGATGTCTGGCCTAAAGTGCTAATAAAAGTAGCCCTACACCTGGAGTTGAACCTGCAGCCATTGAATATTCACAGGTTTGTACGTGTTTTACTCCTTGGAGCTGACATAAATTTTACTCATAATTAATTATGTTGTGGCAGTTGTAAAGGCCTTTGTGTCTGGATTGTTATAAAGTTCTGTATCTAAGGCTTTCTAATCCATAGCTTAACAGGTTGTAGCAGGTACATAACTGTGTAGTTAAGTTTCTACCTTTAGTTTCTAAACCATCCTGTTACTATTTTGTATTCCATGCAATGATTCCCAGTCAGATAAAAGATCACTTTAAAAACCTTCACAATCATTGTCCCTATTCTCTATAAGGACTGTATCATGCCTTATTAGCCACCTTAACATTTCCACTTGGCTTCAATAAAGCTGCTAGCAATCCCCAAGTTGAGGCTTGGGTTACATGAGTTTAATCCATTTCTTTTTCTTTTGCTTTTCAAACTTGTGAGGTTTACTTCTTTAATAGATTTGGGATTATACTTCTATGAATAGATTTAGGAGGTCCCCAAGATATAGCTAGTATTTCACAAAGCTTACCAGGATTACTAAAAGTTTCAGCATACAATTAACATACCATTGGCCTAGAAATGTTATTACACCTATTTGCATGCTGCCATTTTATGTTTGTTTTTATTATTTGGAATGGGATATGATGTTTTTAGAATTATTTTGTTGTTTGAAGACTTTTATTGTTCAGTTTGGTAAAGTGTCCAGATAAATAGTTTCACTAATAAAGTATGACTGACTAAATGATCAATGTCTTTTCCTTCTAATAAATGAATCATGCTTTGGACATCAATCAGCATCAAACTAATGGTGCTCATTTTGTCTTTTAATCAACAGTTATGCATTTTATCTCTTTTGTCTCACAGCAATAATTCATCAGACATATTTAAAAGCTTACTGCTCAATGCATTGTTTTGTTGTTTGTATTTTTATAGAATATGCTATGAAGAAAAACTGAACTTTAATTTTATCTAGTTAAGATGGTCAGCATTGTTTCAAATAAAAACAGAAGTATTATAACAGAATTATTCTGTCTGAGCAAGTCATTGACTCCTCATTTTGTGAGTGTATTTAACATGTAAGGACTGGGTACTTGGAGACTAAACTGTGCGGATTAACCATTTCCAGTTATACCCCTATGTAAAAAAATAAAAATGTAAAGCAGACAGTGAATAAAAAGTGAATAAAAAATAATTAGATTTAAATATTAAAATTTTTGCACTAGAAATCTCTTTATTTAATTTAAAAGTTAACTCTATTGTTCCTATGAGATGATGCAATGTTTGGGTCAATACATTACAAAAAATAATAAGCAACATAGTTCCTTTTATCATAGTGCTACTGGGTCTAAATAATCATTATTTTCTCAGCCCCAAAAGCATTTTATTCCACAAAATGTAACTGCCGTACCTTCTTCTTCTACACAGATTTTAGTAGAGTTAAATCTGTTTTTTTGTTTGTTGCAGAGAATGCAGCCACCATAACTTAGGATCTGTGTGGAAACACAGCAGGTGTACAGAACAATTGCTAATTCCTAAGTAAAATATATTGATGGGCACATTGTTACCATATGGGATATCAAGCTGAATTACTGGAACATTCCTTCTTAAAGCTAGCATTAGTTCATCAATCTTCTGTTGTAACACAATTGTGATTTCACTCCCCCTTGCTGTTGTGTTATTCATCTTGATATAATTTTTACTAGTTTTGTGAATTCCATCCTAGCAGTGCACAGGCTATAATTAGCATTCTTCAGATAAAAGCTCAATGCCTGACTGATTGCTGCATGTAATACAGAACATATAGCACAATGCAGTATTAGTTTTTATGTACCTTTTAAATTGATTCATGATACACAGCCCTGTGTTATTCACTGACCTTTGATAATTTAGCAATTAATAGAAAAAAATAACAAACTTAAATTGTATTCAAGGAAAAGTTTCTCGGTTGCCCTACAGATTCAGTCAATGCCCAACTTTGATCTATTTGAGCCATTCACTGAATACAGCTGCTCTTCTTCCAAGCACTGAAATGCAAAGACAGCTGTCAGTGCAAAAATGAGTTTGATTCTACTGTGCTGTCCTTAAACAATTAAACAGCCTTTCTGTAAAATAGTGCTCTATTTCAGGTAAGGGTGACTGAAACATTTAAGTATCCTTCCAATGTTAAAAGAGCCAGCACTGTCATGTTATTTTCGTAATGACTATTTTTCTTTCATGAGTGTATAGATATATGGACTTAAACATATGCACAAAAGTTACCTGATCATCTGTAAGAGAATCAAAGTCCTGAAAACCTGAAACATTACTGCATGGTATGAAGAAAAACACATCTAAAAATCAGAAATAAATACACACACACACACACACACACACACACACACACATATATATATATATATATATATATATATATATATATATATATATATATACATACATACACAGTATGTACATATAGTTACATTTATAACTATATCTAAGTGGTTATTCAGTGTGACTCCGATAGAGGAGGTCCTGTATCTATTTGGGCAACTATCCATGAAGGTTATGTGGCATTCCCATTCATAATAAAGTTAAAACAAAGAATGAAAACATTCTACACAGAATCAGCACCAGAAATGTAACTAATGAGTCTTTACTACACTGTGCTTTGGGGTTTACTTGACTTCATGGTAAGACTCTATGCCAGTCATTTCCTTCTTATGGCTATGCAGAATGCATGCCTAACATGATGTCCATATTTGCTTAGGTAAAGGTGAATGGGCTACTACCTTTCCATTCATAAACTTGTACTCTGTTGCTTTACCTATGTAGGTGGTGTTATGAATCTGAGGACCTCTGCATGGCAATAATCCAATGTTGGCACTTTTGTTCAATTTTTTTCCTTAAACATGTGCTGGTTGAGCAGGTCAAGAATGTGTATAAATATTTGTTAATCACTTTGTTTTATTTCCCTCTCCTTCTGACACTGCTGCCCCTAACAACAACCTGTGAGTGGTCATATCAGTTGGATTTCCTATTGCAAAAGCAGAGAAAGTGATTCGAGGAATAAGACTGAGTTGATAGAATAAAAATGGATACTGCATCTTAATACTGCCCCCCCCCCGGGTATTAATGATTCCGTATCTTTAAAACTGGCTTTACATGCACATACACTCCCCTATCATGTCTAAGTGTAAATGAATTGATGTTGTTTTCATATTTTTTTTACAATGTTTTTTTATTTTATATTTGTTATTACTTTAGTAGTAGAATTTTTTTTAGGTGAGATAGTTTAGTTTTTAAAATTATATATGGTTTATTCTATGGTGGAAGTAAAAGATTATAATCTTGTTTTTTGATTGGTTGAATGTGGTTTAAATATCCTATTAGTTCTCATACTTGTCAGTCTGATGAAGTTATTTGTAACTCACGAAAGAGCTTACTTTTCCTTTCTGAATAAAATCTTTATCCCGTAGCTGTGCTGACTTAGTATCTTGTTTTGTTTTTTTAGTTTATCAGTTTGTACAGAGGTACTTGATCTTTAGCCAGTTGCCTGTTCGTTATTTTACTCTTTGCAAAAGCAGAGAGCTGTCCCTAAGAATCTGATCCTGCCTAAATTCATTGCTTTGCAGTAATCACTGATCACTGGAGAAGAGACCATTCTCGTCTGTATACAGCTATCAGATTATTTGATAATAAAATTTGTTACAGCTAAGACACAATCCTCAATAATTGCCATATATGGTCAATCAAAATGAATAAGTCATCTAAACATTTACATCACTGACAGTATGCTTTATTAAGGTGTGTGTGTGTGTGTGTGTGTGTGTGTGTGTGTGTGTGTGTGTGTGTGTGTGTGTGTGTGTGTGTGTGTGTGTGTGTGTGTGTCTGTGAACGTGTGAATGTATTTTAATTTTTTTTTATGGCCTCAGATTAGTAATTTATCAAAACATTTCTAAATGCTGAATGTTGATGTGCTAGGGTAATGTTATATTATCATAGAAGAATGAAGAAGATAAAATAGATTATTTAAAACAGAGCAAACTAGGCATGCTGTAAAAAACTGCATAACCAGATAAAGTTTTCTATGTGGACCTGTGCTATAGCAACCCAGCTAGATATCAAGGTAGAATATATGCATATTTAACCCCATAACACCAACAATTGCCACTAAGGAAAATACAAGCAAAGCTATGCTAGGATGAGTCTGTGCAAGATCCAAGTGAGTCATTAAGAAAGTGCTAATTTTATATTTTATGTGCAGAACTATGGGATGCAGATTCCTTTCTGAATTCCCAGAGAACAGAGAGTGCTCTGGCTTTATGCTTCATTCAGCATATTTTAATACGTGGCTTTGTGTACTACTTGGGTCTGTTTACTTTCGTACAGTAAATAATATGTTGCATGTATTTATACACAAAATACTTCATATACATGAACCAATTAACAAATGAAGTTATTACAACAAATCATTTTGAACTGCAGCCCTCTTGAGCTTGATTACTAAATTAGAAAGAGAATCTCTGTGCATTACAGTTTTAGTACAGTTGACATATCCAGTTAATCATGGCAGAAATAGATAAGTGGACTCATCTGGTTGACTCTCTTCAGTCATGATGTAGAGATCAAGGACAAGGACAAATGATAAATACACAGACAATTTAGAATATTCTGTTAAACAGCAGGTGTTTGGGAGGCAATAGGAAACTAGACTATCACCACCGGTTTACATGAACGAAAACCACAAACACAATAACTGGAGAGCAAACAAAACCGTGACCACAGTGTGATAAAAATCAAAACTAACCACTATGGTATCATTTAAAGGATACGAGTAAAACATGGTCTCAATGATGAGGTGATGTGAGTAGGGTGTCTTTACATAAAAAATAATGAAGATGAATTAACCAGTAGATGGACAACAGAATATGAACATCTCTTCGAGAAATGGGGTTGACACTGGACATTTTACAATGAGCAGTTAACATGAATTTAGGAGGTGGGAGTGGTGACCCTAGATAACAAACACTTAAGATAAGAGCTAATCCTAGACTACAAGCACTGATTCTCGATTTTAGTACTGAATTAGTGGCCCTAGACAATGGGTAATGAACATAAATTCTGTATGGGGAATATAACTGTGGACTGCAAGCAAGGAAAGTACAGTTTTATAAGTAAACTTACCATAACAGTAGAAGTTTGAATAATAATTGATACAGCATCCTTAGCTAAATGGATTATTTCTTGCTAAGGATGTAATAGCCAGACAACTAACAAAACTTCAGGGCACCCTCCATGTGTTCAAGCCATTAGTCAGCTCAAGCTGAGCTGACTAAAAGGCAGGTTTGGGTGCCAACCCCCTTCAGATCTTTCATGCCAACAGGCAGAGAGAAAGACTAAATCTCAGACAAGTACAATGCTATGAAAATAAAAATAAAAGTCTTCACCCTAGCAGCAAAAAACAACAAAAATAAGGAGAATGGTAAGAGGGAAGGTGAGAGGGAATGGATCCAGCAGCAGCAGTGAACAATCGATCATCTGCTGTTATGTTTAATTATGCAACTGTACTATGTGCATCACAAGGATCACCATTGCATTAGCCTTAACTATATGGGTAGACCACCTAAACTTAGAATGACTGGCAGGAGGAAGAAACAGGGTTCAGCAGCTAATGGAGGACTGTCTTAGCAAAGCCTGTCCTAGACCTGGAGATGAAATCTAATTTATAGTGTTTTGTAAACATGTGCACAAAGGACCAAGTTGCTACCTCTAGAACATATCTAGAGTCCACCCCACTACAAAAAGCCACAGATGAAGGCAAGGCCCTGTTAGAATAAGCATTGACCCTGTCTAGAAGTGTCTTGTTGTGCCTGGTATAACAAAAAGTAATTACAACTACGTGGAAATATTCTGTTTTAACAAAGGTTGTTCTTTTTTTAATTACTTTCTCATAAAATGATCAACTGATGAAAGTTCCTGAATGATTTTATTCTGTCACGATACTATTTAAGTTCCAAAGTATGTAGTATCCTTTCCCCCTCATTGTTAGCTTCTGGAAAGAAGACAGGGAGATAAATAGCTTGGCTCAAGGTACATTAGATACCACTTTAAGTATAAAAGAAGGATTAGCTCTTAAGGAAACATTCTCTTTGTGAAAAGTCAGATAATGTTGACTGACCATGAGAGCTTGTAACTCAGATAGTCTTCTTACAGAGAACAGAGTAATACATAATACTGATGAGCTGATTCAAATGGAGTAAGAGTTAGTTTTTCTAAGACAAAATTAAGATCAGAAGGAGGAGTCACCTGTTTTCTAAGAGGCCTGGTATGCAACACCCCTTTCAAAAACATTTTCACATGCGATCGCATTGAAAATTGTGGATCCATGGGTAGGCATGCTAAAATGATCAACCTTGAATGAAAAGTCAGGCATGCCAGAGGATATTATCTCACACAAATAATGTATGACCAGGGAAACACTAGCCCGGAATTGGTGATAGTTCCTTTCTTGGCACCAACTAGAAAACCTTTTTTTTTAATTTTCTAATATATGACTTTCTAGTAGCAGTTTTTCTTGCTTCCTTCAATACATGCTATACATCCTCAGTAAAAAAGGTGCCTAAATGGTATTATGAATTTATCATCCATGCAATCAGTTACATCTGTTTGGGGTCATAATGTACCAAACACTCCTTGTTTTGTTTGAGTTGATCTAGTCTGTGAGGAAGCTTGTGGTAATTGCCTATGGCCATTTCCAAAAGAAAAGAGAACCATTGTTGCCTTTGACAGAAGTAAGTTACCACAATTATCTCTAGTGAGTCCTTCCGAATCTTCAGAATGACCTTAGATGTTGGTGGAAGGGTAGAAAAACATTTAGGGACATTGCTTTCCAAGGAAAGTGAAAAACATCTGTGTTCCAGGCAGTCTTGCATAGAGTCCTGGAGCAGAATTGTGTCAACTGATTGTTGTGAGTAGAGGTGAATAGTTCAAAGTCAAAGTAAAGCTCCTACTAAACCTGGAGGGCTTACAACACACACCGGTATTGTCTTCCTGAAGATAAGCCAGAGAACAGCCCATATGCAGGGTGTGTATGGTCTCTGATTATTTTTCTGGCTCTGCCAATACATTGTGCTTCATATAGGGCCTGCAGAGCTGGAAGTGAGGATCCAATGATCTTCTCTACTACCTTCACCACCTTCTGTAGGGCCTTTCCATCCAAGGCTTTGCAATTCCTGAACCAGACTGTGAGATTACGAGTCAGGGTGCTTTCAATGATACCCCATAGAAGGTTTTCTGGACAGAGAGATGCATAATAGCTTTCTTCAGCTTCCACAAGAAGTGCAGGCATTGATGTGCTTTCTTCACAATGCGGATAGTATTTGTTGACCATGCTGAGTCCTCAAAAATATACACACACAGAAATTTGGTGCTACTCTCTCTCCACTCTTTCCCTTTTAATTATGAGTGGCTTTTTTATTTTGTATGTCATAGATTGCTTTTCCTCATTTTAAATATTTCTCCATCTTTTCCTTTTTTTTTTTGTTTTGGCTACTGTTTGCACAATGCAGCACTTAGTGCAAACACGTGAACAGGAGAAAAAATGTTGGCTTTGGTTGCGCTTATCTCGCTGGTAAGCAGCATTGCATGACAGTTAACAGTGAGACCTTAACAATGATTACAGTAAAATGGGGGATGTTAAGCCTGATAATGTAGGGTCCAAGAGTTGAGCCTGTCACAACTCTATCTTTGTGACCCTTCCCAGCTCTCTTTCCACAGGAAGCCTGGTTTCTTCTGACAGCAGTGACTCACTGTCAGCTTGAGTAGTACAACTCACCTCTTCCCTTGCAGTCACTCTGTCCAAGGTGACATTAGTACCTACCAGCAGCTGTGGCTCATTTTCAGGCTCACTGCTACAAGGTAACACCCTCCCTGAATTAGCCACATCACCAGCCCCGGCTTCAGGTGTGGGGTCTATCTGGGTCTCCCCAGACTACCAGCCTACATGCCTGTTTCCAAGTTTGACTGCATGTAACTGCATGCAAATAAGGTACTGTGTTATCATAATCATTCCCTATTAAGATATCTGCATGGGATATCCTCAAACACACCTACTTGTGTGCTTCCTTTTCCACCCTCCCAGCCAAGGTGAACCCTGGTCAAAGGCATTCAGAATGCGGTCCCTCCTAAAGCTCTGACTGCAGTGGACTACCCAGGCAAGTACTGCTCCTCTTTAACCACTGCAGACTTCACAATGGTTATATCTGAGGCTGTGTTTCTCTCAGCAGTGGCCTGCTTTCCATCCACTGATAGAATATAAACTCCAGTGATACTTTGGTACCCCTGTTGTCTCCTGACAACTTACCACTGGAATACTGTTATTCCCACTTGCTGGTTCCACCACCTTTTGTTCCCCACATTGCTTATGTGGACATCTATATGATAAATGGCTCCACTGGTTACATTTAAAAGATCTAACCCTTGATCCTGGTCATGTACTTGAACTAGTGGCTTCCCCTGTTACTGGTGAACTTTGATGGAGTGGTTTAGGCTGCCCACCATGGCTTACTTTATATTCATGTGCAGCACTGGGTACCCCCTTCTTGTGCAGTGGTGCCCTTCTTGCTAAGTATAGCTCCCCTTTTCTCTGCAGTTCATCTGCAAAGTTATACTCCCTGCCTGCCAACCAGATTCTCATGTCCTCAGGCAAAGTGCGAAGGGTTTGTTCCCTCACCAAAAGGTCTGCCAGCCTTTCAAAAGTGGTGACCTGGCACCCACTCACCCGCCTATGAAAATAAGTGCTTAACTCAGCAATATAATCACAGACACTTTCATCTGTCTTGCATCTATGTTGTCAGCTTCAGGTGTTAACTTAAAACATTCGAGTAAACATTGTTTTACTGTATCATAGTCAATATCAGACAATTTAGAAACAGCAGTTGCAGGTTTATCATGGAATAAAGGGGTCAGGAACTGTACCCAGAACCCTTGATCAACATTCTACTGTTATCAAAATTATCATCCTCTGTAAATTGTGGAAGAAATTTACTGACCTTTATTGTTTCTGGGGTTTAGTTATTCCCTTCCCCATTACCTCTGTGTTCCTGAAGGAACATTTATCCTGAAGGAACAGTATGCTAAGAGTGTTTTGGAGGTGAAAAGAGTGTCGGATAGAGTGATGCTTATGAAGCTGGAAATTGATGGTGTAATGATGAATGTTGTTAGTGCATATGCTCCACAAGTTGGGTGTGCGATGGATGAGAAAGAAAAATTTTGGAGTGAGTTGGATGAAGTGGTGATGACTGTACCCAAGGGTGAGAGACTGGTGATTGGAGCAGATTTCAATGGGCATGTTGGTGAAGGGAACAGAGGGGATGAGGAAGTGATGGGGAGGTATGGTGTTAAACAAAGGAATGCAGAAGGTCAGATGGTAGTGGATTTTGCGAAAAGGATAGACATCACTGTGATGAATACGTATTTTAACAAGAGGGAGGAGCATAGGGTGACATACAAGAGTGGAGGAAGATGCACACAGGTGGATTATATCTTATGTAGAAGGGCCAGCCTGAAGGAGATTGGAGACTGTAAAGTTGTGGCAGGGGAAAGTGTAGTTAGGCAGCATAGGATATTGGTTTGTAGGATGACATTGGTGATCAAGAAGAGGAGAATGAGTGTGAGGGCAGCACCAAGGATCAAATGGTGGAAATTGAAAAAGGGTAATTGTGAGGTGATGTTCAGGGAAGAGTTAAGACAGGCACTGGATGGCAGTGAAGAGTTACTGAATAGCTGGGTAACTACAGCAGAGCTAGTAAGAGAGATGGCTAGAAGGGTGCTTGGTGTGACATCTGGAAAGAGGAAGGAGGACAAGGAGACCTGGTGGTGGAATGAAGAAGTACAGAAGAGTATACAGAGAAAGAGGCTGGCGAAGAAGAAGTGGGATTGTCAAAGAGATGAAAAAAGTAGACAAGAATATAAGGAGATGAAGTGCATGGAAAAGAGAGAGGTGGCGAATGCTAAGGATAAGGCGTATGAAGAGTTGTAGAAAAGGTTGGGCACTAAGGAGGGAGAAAAGGACCTGTACCGATTGGCTAGACAGAGGGACTGAACTAGTAAAGATGTGCAGCAGGTAAGGGTGATAAAGGATAATGAATGAAATGTACTCACAAGCAAGGAGAGTGTGTTGAGCAGATGGAAAGAGTACTTTGAGGGGCAGATGAATGAAGAGAATGAGAGGGAGAGAAGGGTGGATGATGTGCAGATAGTGAATCATGAAGTGCAGTGGATTGGCAAGGAGGAAGTAAGGATAGCTATGAAGAGGATGAAGAATGGAAAGGCTGTTGGTCCAGATGACATACCTGTGGAAGCATGGAGGTGTTTAGGTGAAATGGCAGTGGAGTTTTTAACTAGATTGTTTAATGAAATCTTGGAAAGTGAGAGGATGCCTGAGGAATGGAGAAAAAGTGTTTTGGTACTGATTTTTAAGAATAAGGGTGATGTGCAGAGCTGTAGTAACTACAGAGGGATTAAACTGATCAGTCACAGCATGAAGTTATGGGAAAGAGTAGTGGAAGCTAGGTTAAGAAGGGAGGTGATGATTAGTGATCAGCAGTATGGTTTCATGCCAGGAAAGAGCACTACAGATGCAATGATTGCTCTGAGAGTGTTGATGGAGAAGTACAGAGAAGGTCAGAAGGAGTTGCATTGTATCTTTGTGGATTTAGAAAAAGCATATGACAGGGTGCCTAGAGAGGAGTTGTGGTATTGTATGAGGAAGTGAGGAGTGTCAGAGAAGTATGTAAGAGTGATACAGGATATGTACGAGTGTAGTGTGACAGAGATGAGGTCTACTGTGGGAGTGACGGATGTGTTTAAGGTGGAGGTGGGATTACATCAAGGATCAGCTCTGAGCCTTTTTTGATTTACAATGGTGATGGACAGGTTGACAGATGAGATCAGACAGGAGTCTCCTTGGACTATGATGCTTGCAGATGACATTGTGATCTGTAGTGAGAGTAGGGAACAGGTGGAGGAGACCCTGGAGAGTTGGATATATGCTCTAGAGAGAAGAGGAATGAAGGTCAGCAGGACTAAGACAGAATATATGTGTGTGAATGAGAGGGAGGACAGAGGAATGGTGAGGATGCAGGGAGTAGAGGTGGTGAAGGTGAATGAGTTTAAGTACTTGGGATCAACAGTTCAGAGTAATGGTGAGTGTGGAAGAGAGGTGAAGAAGAGAGTACAGGCAGGATGGAGTGGGTGGAGAAGAGTGTCAGGAGTGATTTGTGACAGACGAGTACCAGTAAGAGTAAAAGGGAAGGTCTATAAGAGGGTAGTGAGACCAGCTATGTTATACGGGTTGGAGACAGTGGCACTGACAAAAAGGCAGGAGTCAGAGCTTGACATGACAGAGTTGAAGATGTTAAGATTTGCACTGGGTGTGATGAGGGTGGACAGGATTAGGAATAAGCATATTAGAGGGTCAGCTCAGGTTGGAAGGTTTGGAGACAAAGCCAGAGAGGCAGGATTACGTTGGTTTGGACATGTGCTGAGGAGGGATGCAGAGTATATTGGGAAAAAGATGCTAAGGATGAAGCTGCCAGGTAACAGGAAAAGAGGAAGGCCTAAGATAAGGTTTATGGATGTGGTGAGAGAGGACATGCAGGTGGTTGGTGTGACAGAGCAAGATGCAGAGGACAGGAAGAAATGGAAGTTGTTGAACTGCTGTGGTGACCCAAATGGGAGCAGCCGAAAGAAGAAGAAGAAGATTACCTCCATGTTCCTGTTGAAGAGTCAGCATCACTCTGTCATGTAGACACTGCTTCTCATTTTCTTCAGCCTCCAAATGCCTCAGTTTCTCATGTTCTTCTACCTCAAAGCACCGCAGTCTCGCTACTGATTCAAATTCCATTTCAAATGTTTGGCCTCCAGTTCAAGTCTCTTTAACTCTAGATGAATTTTTAAGTCCTCTGAGGAAAAGGTGAACTGCCTGTTTCTGATCACTACAAATTTCCATCACCAGACTGGTTATCCTCCTGGTTGTTGGTCTGAGCAGTGACTAAGGCTGAAATAATTTCATCTTTATTCAGGTTGGCATGTACTAGTCCTTTGGCTTCGCACAACTTGGCCAACTGGTTCTTTGTCAGCTTGCCATAATCCTCGGCTGACATCTCTGCCTGCTTTCCCTGACTAAACTAAACTAAGAAAAAATAAATAAAACTATTGTGAAAATGAAACTCTGTATGTTTACCTTGTGGCTGCTGGGAATACATGCACCTTTAGTGACAACTGCCTACAGGCTACAGAAGCTCACTTAATATCCCCACCACTGCTCACCAATATGTGATGTTCCCTCCTCTGGGCCAGTAATCAATTACCCTGAATCCTCACCACTGACACCAGTGAGGGACTTTCACTTGGAACAAAAATGGATATACACAGTATTTACAGATGCAGCTCTCTGCACTGAGCACAATTTCCCTTAAGAGTACACAGGGAGCGCACTCAGTCCAGGGTCTGGGTTTCACTGTCTCTCTCTCCCCAGACCTGCAGTAAGACTCCCCACTAGCACAGTTATAAAGGTGAGTCCTCAGCTGAGTGTCCCAGGCCAAGTCCTCCACCATCCTCTCTGTGAAATCAGTCCTCTGTGTCCCTGCTCCAAGTATGCTGACAAACAACTCTTTGAGATTTGATTTTCACATGCACACAAACCTGGGAAAGGCTGGCACAGATTTACCAGCTATGCCCCCTTCTGCCCAGACTATAAGGTAGATTCACTGCCACCAGACTGCTGCTTTAAGCCTCTTACAAGCGTACCCAATTATACTGAGTGAAATCAATACTCATGCCAATGGTAATGTTGACCAAACAGCGAGGATTTCAGGAGTAGTTACACTGTTACCAAATAAGTATAGGTGCTCTCAAAGGTTAAAATATTCTCTAAAAGACCAGCTACAATGAAAAGTTTAAATATATTTAATAATAAATAATAAAAGAACATGAAACCATGTGAGAAAAGCATGAGAAAAGCACTAAAAGATGTGAAACTAATTGTACATTTTGTATATTTATACAGCAAGGTGATAGTTTTTATTGCCCTTATTTAAAGAAGATCATTAAAACCAGTGCAGGGGGTGACTGTAACATTAAAAAAGTAATTTACAGGGCACAGTGCAATGAATGTGATGCATTCTATGTGAGCAAGACTGTAAATAAACTCAAGCGAAGGATTTCATGTCATCTGTCAGAAATCCGCTCTGGATGTAAAAATAATGCACTAGCCAAACACCTTTCTCTTCATAAAAGACACACAGGTTTTAAGTTCCAGATCCTGGATCACATAGACATGGGTGATCTTGAAGGAGACATCCCGAATATTCTGGAGAAACAGGAACTCATGTGGAAATTAAAGCTGAACTCTTTTAGAAAGCCTGGACTAAACTACTACTGTTCAATTAAAAGTGCACTGGAACTTAGAAAATTGCCACATTGTTTACATGATTAATTGTTATTTTATTTTTTTCTACAAACTGGTTTTAAATACCATTTTAAATAATTTGTAATTTAAGTGTATATTTTGTTTCCATCATCATACATATATATATATATATATATATATATATATATATATATATATATATATTTTTTTTTTTTTTCTGGTTCTTTTTTCCACTTTATTCAAAATGATGTGTAATAACAATACTAAGTAATTATACAATTATATAGGTTTTTAGGGTTCTTGTACACAGACCTGAAGAAGTCTAGAAGGACAAAAGCGATCTTTGTTAACAATAGGTTATGAAAATAGAAACTGATTTTTACATGCAAAATGTATATGTGTATATTTATATATAATTTTTGATCGCAAAATGAACTAAGGTTGATATATTTCCAGCCATGTAGTATATTGCCTTGTATAAAATCACAGACTTAATAATTTGGTTAAATACATTAGGGCTATATATTATTATGACAGCTACTAGGTAGGGCAGGACCAGCTCGAATGTCACACTGATGGGGGAAGGGATGTGAATTTAACATGTATACCAATAACACTTTGTTTTACAGCACAATAAACCACTCCCATGCCTGATAAAAAGTATATATATATATTTAGAAAGCTTGTGAGGAAATTATTACTCTATTTTTGTTTTACTTGGATCGCTTGTCTGTGTACTTAATAAAGGATTTTTGACTGGAAACAGACTGCCTGCCTTGCTTGAATTACTTTCGAATACTTAGTAATGCTGTAGAATTATATATTTTCTATTATTACTTTTTGACTTGACGAGTTTACGTTCGCTACTTCTACTACTATTGTCTGATCTGATTAATATACAGTGATTAACTAGAAATATATGGACTGAAAATCTTCCACACAGAGAAGTTTCTTACACTGTTTTGTAAATATCTATTTACAATACACACCAGAGTTTCAGTCATAGGAAATATTAAAAATAACACAGATAAATAGATTCACACAGATGCAGAAAAGCAGTAGTTAACTAATCTCACTATATTTTCCTGACTGATCTATAAAATAACTATTCCCTGGTTACTTACTAAAGCAAGGCAAGATGATGTAAGTGAGTGTTTTTTGCCAGGTTTCAAAAACAGACTACTCTGAGACGTCTGTCTCATAGGTTCTTAGATTAATACTAGGCTAACTGTCCTTGTAGACCATTTTAAGACTAGCCAATTACCCCATGTGAGAATCAAACCCTGCACCTTGTGTTTGTAAGGTGAACACTTTAATCATTATGCCAACATCCCACCCCATCTACTATTAAAACATAATTTCAGTGCTGGATTATAGAATGATGTCACATACATCTGGTCATCTGACATCTGGTTCTCATACTACCCCTTTTTACTAGAAACTGAACCAGAATCTTGCACATATGTTGCCATACACACAGACAGAGCTTTGCTAAGATGTGTTATAACATCTGGAAGCCATAAAATCAGTTCAACACTTCCACCCTTCCAGAGTAGCGATTAGCTCACTGCTAAGGATGATACAGCAGTATTCCTAGTCCTTATTTTCTGGCGTAAACCAGGTAATTTAATTTCAAACTATTTTTCAAATTTAGCTGTACTGAGATTAACTTCTTCTCTTCCAGTATCCTCTGTTGCAATATTAATTTCAACACTTATAATACAGTCTGACACACAGGTGTATTTCTTTTGTTCTGTCCATCAGGACCCACTGTTGGTACATTTTTTAACACAGGCAACCTTATAAATGTATTTTCAGTACAAGCACCTGTACAAATCAATCTGACATATAATCCTTTACAAAACTCCAGCTAGCTATCCTGGCATATGTCATACATTCACTGCTCTACTTCTCCTGGCAATACTTTACATTATCACAGTGGTTTTACTATGGCAGCTTTCCAGATATTAGGCATGGTAATAGTATGGAAACAGAGAATAACAATGTGTTGTAGAGGTTTTAAAATGTAGTCTCAACAATGAACTAAGGGTGGGGCTGTCTGTAGTAGTGATATGACATCTTTGGATAAGACCCATCTGAAATGTAATAGAGAAAGGTATTCTGGAGGGATGGGTGCAGAGTCTGGTACAGTTGGGGAGGTCACAGAAATGTTTTTGGAAATCATCTGCTGATAGGGAAGAAGAATTAGTGTGACTTGAGTGGGGTAGGCTGCATCCACTGAGGTTATTCACTTCTTTCCAAAATTTCCTTGAAATGGATTTAAGAGAGTTTTGAGCCCGTATCATGGATTGGCCTGCGCATAATGTACTGTAGTGGCTTATTTGGCTAAGTTCCTTAAGCTAATGTACTGTTCCTTATTTTCTGGGGAGAAATTGGACTTATAAATATCAGATATATGCATTAACCATGTTTTTGGTCTAGTATTGGAGAGTCTAGGGATTAAAGGAAGGTAAGAGTCTTGTAAGGAGATGAGTACATTTGTACAGAGTTCAGTGGCTTTGTTTGGATCAGTGATGTTTTGAACTGGTGTCCATGTTTTGTTATATTAGTACTGGATTTTTGATCTTTAAGAGATTAGCTTGTTGCTGGTCTTAGGAGCTAGGGAAATGATGGAAAAGCTTTCCCAGTGGTGGTCATTTAATCAAGGTGAGTGATATTTACAATATTGGAGATATAGTTTTGATTATTGGAGATGACGAGATCAATGAAGGAGTGGTTTGAGATTTTAAGCATAGGTCTAGTGGGATTTTTGAATACTCATACCAGTTGTTATTCTTTGAGGAAGTCGGTTATTTGTAAATTAATGGGTTTAAGCATATTAAGGTTAAAGTCTTCTACAATTATTATATTTTCCTGTTGTTTGTGTTGTGTAAAATTGTTTAAATAACATTTTATAATTTATCTAGCGAGGAGGAGCAAAGAGGTATATGACAGCTATTTGTATATTCATATTGCTGGATAAGAAAATTTCTGTTTCCAGCCCATTTGGTTTCACCCTGCCATCCATGGGTAAATCCTCAATAAACCCACCTCCACTCATTGGTTATTGCTTAAATATAACATGCAATAAGGTGAATGATATTTTTCAGTTTAAAATATGCGCAAAGGCATAAGACATATATACAGATCACAGGCAGTCAATGAGAGTGGCTGCTGGTTAGTAAACAAGTACTGGCAGGAGCAGTACACACATGCCAGACAAAAAAAGGCAGCCCTTACATCATTACCTTATAACAAAGGGAAGCAGGGGTATAGTAAGTAACATACATGGTTACCACCAGCATCCAACAGATCTGTTAGGCCACAGTCTGATGTAAAGGTATATACATAGCTTCAACAAATGACAATAAGTGCTGGCAATGCAGCTTAGCCTGCAGTATGAACTGTTAGTTGTACCTTAATGCAGACAAATATGTAAATTATACAGAGCTGTAGCACATACCAATGCTTTGCAGATGTCAGTTTCCTAGTGCTGTAGGTGTGCAGATTATAATGTGTGGATCAGGTCTCCATCTTAGTAGGGTATGCAGGTGCTGCAAGAACATTGTCAGTCTATCATTGTGTGCTGGATTGGGTCTGCTGTGCCACTGATCCTGTTATGATGAGTAATGAAAAAAAATACAAAAATGAGTTGGATCCCGACACTGAGCTGATGATATCTTCAGTGCAAAAAGTGACATCACTAAACAGTAATTGCCAGCACATAAAGTGCACCTTCCATACAGCCACCATGATATGACATGGACACTGACCTGGAAGCTACCTATCTGAGATCATGTTACCAGGGCAACAGAAGTCATGTATCATGTGGCTCCATTGACAATAGCTAACTCACAATTAATATAGCTGACTACCCACATTATATGGAGAGGCAGACAACAACAAATATTACTGGCACTGTACACTGAAGTATGCGGCAAGGTGCAAGGAATGGACATTGATGTGCCTTTGGCATTTTGACAAGAAATTTATCAAAAGTGCAGCGTATGACCACCCTTCAGACTGTATGATTAGACAGCATGCAGTGGTATTACATGGTACTATATGTAGTGATGAGGAAACCACAGAGACATCAACATAGATGACAGTGATACCTGGCACAAATGACACCAACGCAGATTGTGACTCTGCTCTCCTCCAAGGTGCATGGGAATCATATCAAGTGAAGATGTGTGGCTACTAACAGCATGACAAATGGATAAATGAACACATCTGTGTTTTATGAATAGTGTGATAACAGCTACAGCTAGAATCAGATTTGTGAGCATGCCAGCAATGGCAATGTTGTAGCTGGATGGTATTTTCTAGACTGTGCTAACTATCCAATGTAACATCACAGCATGCATGACTAAATTATGAACATACTCAGCAACATACCCACTGTGTACATATTCACAATGACACTTATATAAGGCCTACAGATAGTGATCAGGACTGCAGAGATAATACTGATGGCTACAGTGCGTGATGATGGATTTCAAGAAGCTAACTATGATTGCATGTAACAGGGAATTTCCACAAACAGCTATCAAAGGTCATCATTTCCTCCTTTCTGAAATATATGGTGCAAAGTCAACTACTGTAGTCATTTTACAGAAATGAGTCCAAGCAACAGTCACAGATAAAAAACAAATAATTTATTTAACTTTCCAACCCTCTAGCTCCTCGGCAAAAAAGCTTTCAAGGGGTAAACACACAATATTAGCAAAAAAGCCTTCAAGGAGTAAACACACAATACAAAAAGCAAGCTATCTATATATATAAAACTAATTAACCAATCTATTCAAATCAATTATTCAATAATTAATTAAATATTTCCAATTGTACTTAATATTTGAACCAGTTGGCACTAATGTATTGAATTTTAAAATATACACAGATTCCTTATACAGCAGTTTATCCATAAGGGGAGTCATTTCACCCATATTGACAGTAATTTGTTCCAAAATACTCCCATTTAAACCCTTTGGATCACTTTGATGATACATTTTAAAATGCATAGCCAGAGGACTTTTAACGCATATATTTTTAATATGCCTAATATGTTCTTGCAATCTCACTTTAAAATCCCTCTGGCTATCCCCTATGTAAAACAACTCACATGGACATTTTAAAATATAAATTACTCTTTCTGTGCTGCAGAAAAAAATCCCCCAAAGGGGTAAAACCCATCCTATTAATTTTAGAAAATCTATTAACTATTAAACTGCACGCAGAACATTTGCCACACTAAAAGGTACTCCTTCTAAAGGCAGGTAATGTGCAAATTTTGTTATTTGGCATAACAAATTTGCTATGCACTACTATGTCAGCTATGCTATGACCTTTTTAAATAAGACATATGGCACCGTACTACTTATTTTAGATAATTCTATATTATTTAAAAGCATAGGCCAATAATACTTCAAAAGTTGAGTAATTTGCTCACTCATAACATTAAAGCCTGTCACAATAAATCTTCCTTTTATCACTATTATTTCCACCAATATTTAAAAGTCTCTTAGGGCTATAACCAAAATGTGGAGGAACTTTTTTATTAAAATTAACTAACTTTGTAACACACTTCTTGGAAGTCCCCCACATAATTATTACATTCTGATTTGATTTTTGAAGAGCTTCTATTAGTACATATTTATTATAGCCCTTGTTAATAAACATATTAAAAGTATATAGAACTTCCCTATCAAAATCTACATCTAAATTACATAATTTACTAAGACGCAGAAATTCCCCATATGGTAATGCTGACATCAGTTGGGGAGGTGACAACTATCTCCATGCAAGAAAACATTCCCTCCCCATTCTTCTAGGTACTGATGTAATAATTCTACCATCTTCAAGTCCTTTTAATTTCAAATCTAAAAACACACCTCCTTTCCCAATTGAGGCCCATCAAATTTAAATTGAAATCTATTAACTTGTACAGATTGAACAAAATAATAAGTCTCATTAAGACCACACTCACAAATAAAACTTAAATTGTCTATACATCTATAATAGCTAACTGCATATTTCTTAAAAAAAAATCCTTTTGATATATATTTTCCACAAATATATGACTTTGCAAAGTCATTGTTAAATTGGCATACATGGGGATAAAAGGTGCCCCATGGCTATCCAATTTAATTGCCGCAATATTTCATTGTTAAAAATAAAAAAAAAGTTATTTTCAAGACTAAATTTCACAAGATCTATAATATAACTAGAAACTGGACTATCTCCTAAGAAATATTGTAAGGATTCTAAACCATAACAGTGTTTAATATTTGTATAGAAACTATGAACATCCACCATCACCTAATACATGCTTTTATTCCATTTTAAACCTTAGATTTTATCCAAAAAATCACGGGTATCTCTAATGTAGGAGGGAATTTTTTGAACATGAGGAAATAAATATTCATGCAAAAGCACACCAGTATTATGCAAAAAATATTTGCAGGCAGATACAATAGGGCATCCAACTAGTTTATCCAAACCCTTAAGTATTTTTGGTAAACAATAAAATAAAGCTAAATTATATCCTTGAACAGGAAACTTACTCTCAATATCATGCTTAGCAAAATAACCTAATCTAAAACATTTATTTAATAACAATTGATACTGTTGAAGTGACCAATTGATACATCTCTCATAAACATAATATATAGTATATATAGTATACAGCTCAGCAAGCTCCTGCCTGGTGCCCTGCAGAGTTCTACAGCAGCAGAAAGACAAGAGAGACTTTGGAGTGATTAAGTATCATTTTTCTGCATTTTCTTGCTGCCTTTAGCTAATTCCACCTAAAATGCTGATTTTCTAGAGTTTCTGTGATTTAAAAAGCTTGTTTCAGCTACATATTGTACTTATTTTACTGCCTGCACTTTAACAAAGTCATTTTTGTGTTTAAATTACCTGTTTAACTGTTGTAGGCTACACACTCAAGTGTGATAGCTATTTCTGTGCATTTAAAGTGTTTTTTTGATTGTATCAGCTTTATTTTCTGAAAAAAAAAACAAAAAAAATACTTGTTTTCCTGCCTTTCTAAGCTAGTTTAATCCAGTTTTCAGGTTAGTGCTGAATTCAGGGCTGTGTTACAAGTTTCTTTGTTTGCCCATACCTTACTTGGATAGAAGGAAGTTTCTCTGTTCACTGTGAGAGAGGGAGCTTTGAGCAGCCTATCTGTCCCTGAAGGAGTGGTTTCAGCACAGAAATTAGTAGTTTATTGGCCATTTTGGGCTAGACTTCCACAGTGGTGCAGCGGTACCGTTGTTGCCTCACAGCAAGAGGTTCTCCCGTTCAATTCCCGGCTGGAGTGCGGGGAGTGTCTTCTGTGTGGAGTCTGCATGCCCTCCCTGCCGTTGGGTGGGCATTCGAAAGACATGCGTAAATAGGCATGCCTTTGTTGAAGGTTGACCGTTGAGCTGGCACCTCGGCATTCGTGAAAATCTACTGCCAATCATTAGCAGACCGGAGTTCCGCTGTGGTGACCCCTAACTGGGAAAAGCCGAAAGACAACAACAACATTGGCCATTTTGGGCTAATTTCTATCTCTTTCATTTCCCTGCTATAAAACCCGCATTTGCAAGATTTTTGTGCTAGTATACAGCTCAGCAAGCTCCTGCCTGGTGCCCTGCAGAGTTCTACAGCAGCAGAGAGACAAAAGAGAGACTTTGGAGTGATTAAGTATCCTTTTTCTACATTTTCTTGTTGCCTTTAGTTAATTCCATGTAAACACCAATTTTCTAGAGTTTCTGTGATTTACAAAGCTTGTTTCAGCTACATATTGTACTTATTTTACTGCCTGCACTTTAACAAAATCGTTTTTGTGTTTAAATTACCTATTTAACTGTTGTAGGCTACACACTCAAGTGTGATAGCTATTTCTGTGCATTTAAAGTGTTTTTTGATTGTATCAGCTTTATTTTCTGAAAAAAACAAAAAAAATACTTGTTTTCCTGCCTTTCTAAGCTAGTTTAGTCCAGTTTTCAGGTTAGTGCTGAATTCAGGGCTGTGTTACAAGTTTCTGTGTTTGCCCATACCTTACTTGGATAGAAGGAAGTTTCTCTGTTCACTGTGAGAGAGGGAGCTTTGAGCAGCCTATCTGTCCCTGGAGGAGTGGTTTCAGCCCAGAAATTAGTAGTTTATTGGCCATTTTGGGCTAATTTCTATCTCTTTCATTTCTCTGCTATAAAACCCTCATTTGCAAGGTTTTGTGTGCCAGGCAGTGCCAGTTAGCTAGGGTATAACTATTCCCGGCTCCACAAAGTCTTTTCTTCAATTTTTCCCTTGAACTAGACAAACTTTCAACTTAAGCACTTAAATCATTCACTTCTCATCCTGGCACTTGCTCAAAACTCATAACAAGCACTAATAAACCTTAGCACTAGACCCCTTTATACTGTAGAGTAGGACAAAGCTCTCTATTTGACCTTACCAGCCAATTAGTAAAACAGTTCACTGTACCTATCCAGGCATGTCCAAAGGGCAGTTTCAGGTGTACTCTCCAGTCCAACTGGTGAATCTGGGCATTTTGAGGCAATGTTACAATTGCCTCATGTACACAGACAACCCTCTCCTCCTTCCACCAAACACTAATACATGCGAGAGATGCAATTATACAGCCAAACTGGAGGCTAAGCTCTCTCAACCCAAGACTGGACCAGGCAGTCAAGAGGAGAAGGCGATTACTTGCATCACACCACCAGTCTCACATAGACCTATGAAACCAGCACTGGCAAAAAAACATACATAAATACACAAAAACATACTCGGAGGCTCTAAATAAAAATCTGCAAAAGCAACAGAGACCTCCAAAGCAGACATCCAAGCAACCTCCACCCCCCCACACAAACCATGAAACACATACTTCACAAAACCAGTGTGCCACACAATCACAGCCCTTAAGGCAAAATAACATACCCAACACACTAGTAATAGGTGACTCTATAGTCAGGCACTGACGTCCCACTCACTAGGCTGAACAAGGAGAAGGTTACTGTTCGTTGCCTGTCAGGTGCCAGGATCCACCACATAAAACAAGCACTCAGGTCACTCCAGAACAAGTACAAATATGACTCTGTCACTGTCCATGTTGGTGTGAATGACCTGAGCCGTACCTCCCTGGACTACATGAAAAGAGACATGGAGGGGCTCTTTGATCACGTATGACCCTGACCCTGAGTAGCATCCTGCCCTTACCAAGAATGATACCATGGTATAGAGAAAAAATTATCAGTTTCAACAACTGGCTAAGCTTCTGGTGTCATTCAAAGGGGATTCCAGTGTCTGTCAGCCTGGGATGACATGCTCGACAAGCCACGCTGCTTCACTAGAAACGGCTTGCACCTGTCACCCTTAGGCTTTCGAATACTGGCCAAGGCTCTTGCCACCCCCATAGTTCCTTTTTTAGGCAAGGCTAAAAAGAAATACCCACCACCGTAAATAGCACAAGTAACAAAAAACTGAAGGTAATGCTGCTCAATGCCAGAAGTCTAAACCTCAAAATGCATGCACTCGAGGCACTCCTCAGTATAGAGAAAATAGATATATGTGCAGTAACAGAAAGCTGGTTTAAGGCTCCAGAGAGCACCCCAGCACTACCAGGCTACAACTCATACTATACATTTCGGCCACAAAACCCAGACTGAAATACAAAAGGTGGGGGAGTATCCATAATCATCAAGGATACCAACACCTCCAGGTTAGAGGTACAGCATGATGCTTCAGAGATCATTCACGTGCAACTAACAATGGAAAAACTCCTATTCAAATTATAGCTTGCTACAGATCACCCACCATGCCCCAGGACCCCCATTCCGCATTCCTAGAAACACTGGGAAACATTAAGGTCCTACCAAACACCCTGATATTGGGTGATTTCAATTACCCAAACATTAACTGGAAGAACTACTCAAGTACAAACTCCCTTGCCAAACATTTCCTAGAATTTATAAACTCAAATGCCCTGGATCAACTGGTCAATACCCCCACCAGAGGTGACAACATATTGGACCTGGTCATCACCAACATGGGCGATCAGTGTTCCCCACTGGAGGTCAACCCCTCGCTGGTTAGATCTGACCACAAACTAATCACTCTGGATATCCACATTCTGTAACCACCCCCAGTCAAAGAAACCACTGTGAACAACTTTTCAAAAGAAAACTTCATGTCACTTAAGACCGAGGTGGGAAGTTTCAAAGCTCCCATGCTAAAGGATAACGCTGTCCAAGCTGCAAAATCCTTTACTAATGCACTCTACGGGCACCTACAAGAATGCATGGATCGTGCTATCCCAAACAAAACCAAGACTCACTCCTCCAAGAAAAGGAAACCAGTCTGGTGGACCCCTGCCATAAACAAGCTATACAATAAAAGAAGGAAACCAGTACAGAAAAGAGTAAAATCCCAAGAAGGGAAAACACCCCTGATTAGTATCAGCAAGAAACTATGTTCCCTCCTAAAATCATCCAAGGCTAGCTTCAAAAGAAAAATTGCAATGGACTCCAAAGATAACCACAAGGCATTCTTTAGCTATGTCAAGAATCTAAGTGGCAATTCTCAGATCTGCTCGGAATTAGTGCAGAATGGCACAAAATACACTGAACCGACTGATATAGCCAACATCCTGGCAGACAGGTTCAGTGCAAACTTCACCCCCCTTTCACCCCCAAAAAGGCCCATAACTATACCAGAAGAATGTAGTGCCCCTGAAATCACAGACACTCAGGTTAAAACAGCCCTTTCCAAAGCCAAAAACACAGCATCAATGGGACCGGATGGTGTCCCAGGCTGCGTCCTACATGAGCTCAAAGATGAACTAACCCCTCACCTAAACACACTGTTTAAACTCAGCCTCTCCACAGGCTACATGCCCACAGAGTGGCACACAGCAATGGTTATTCTGCTCCACAAAGGTGGAGCCACAACGGACCCCGGGAACTATCGTCCTATAAGCCTGACTAGCGTGGTCTGCAAAGCTATGGAGTGCATCATCATGGATCTCATTAACAGAGACATTGGAAACCTCCAAACACTGGACCCTACCCAGTTCGGCTTTGTTAATGGCAGACCATGCCTTCTAAACCTGGTGGACTTCTTTGAGACAGATACCAAGGCTATAGATGAGGGAAAGGTGGTCCACACAGCCTACCTAGATCTCACAAAGGCCTTCAACACCATTCCCCACTCAGGTATTATAGACAAGCTCACCAGCCTGAACATAAACTCCTACATCACGAGATGGGTTGCCAACTGGCTCACGGACAGAAGCCACATTGTAAGAGTTGCAGGAGCTAGGTCTGACTCTAAACCAGTTACAAGTGGCATTCCCCAGGGCTCAGTCCTAGGACCCCTCCTGTTCAGCATATATTTCTGAGAGGTACAGGCAAGCACAGAAGGACTATGGCTGACCAAGTTCGCAGATGACTGAAAACTAGGGGCTATAATTGACTCTCCGGCTGACACAGACATCCTCCAAAAGGGTCTCACTGAGACAGATACCTGGTGTCAAAACCATGGCCTCAAGCTAAATGCCAAAAAGTGCATAGTCATCCCCTTTGGAAAAAACAAAGTACCCACAAACTACCACATAGGTGGTAGCCCCATAAATACGGAAGACGTAATAAGGGATCTGGGGACCCAAGTAGATAGTAACCTCTCCTTTGATAATCACATTGCCAAAGTGGTTAGAAAATCCTTCTATGTGGCCCACCTAATCACAAAAGGGTTTGCATCCAGATCGAAAAAGGTCATTGGGCCCCTCTATGCATCACTCATCAGACCCATCATAGAGTACAATTCCCCATTCGGGATGTACCTTACAAGACACCTGCAACAACTGGAAAGACCACAGAAGTTCCTCACCAAGAGGATCACTGGCCTCAAGCAGATGCCCTATCCAGCTCGACTGAAGAAACTCCAGCTGTACTCGGTTGCATACCGCCTACTCAGAGGTGATCTCTGCCTGACATACAAGGCCATGTCCAACCCAGAATTGATGGACATGCTCCACCTAAAGAAAACCATATGCCCTCAAGCCACATGCTCCAGGGATCTAAACCTCACCACAACAATAAATAGGACGTGCTGGAGGGATAGATTCCTGTCCCAGAGACTTCACATGCTCTGGAACAAGATTCCAATCTACATTAGGCAGAGCTCCTTGCTAACCCTCTTCAAGAGAAACCTTGACGAGTGGATGGGAAACAGAAAGTTTACCCCAGGGATCACTTCAATGGCTCTGCTAGACAGAGGCACAGGGAACTAATGTAAGGGGGCGGTGAAAGCCAACATATTCCAGTTATGCTTATAAATGCCTTCAGGCAGATAGCCTAGTACCTACCTATGAACCTATGAACCTATTAACATCATTTAAAAGGTCATAGCACAGTTTTGCATATTGCTTATAGTTCATAACAACAATTTTGTTACCCTTATCAAAAGGCTTTATAATAAGTTCCCTATCATTGCTAGCATCCTTTAAAGCCACTATTGATCTTTTGTTATATTTTATTCAATAGTATGTTTAGATACCATAATTTTTTAAAAATAATTGTTCAACAGAGAAATTAAGCGCTGCTGAGAATTGGTGGATACACTCATTAATAAAAGGGGGTATAAATGTGCTGTTATACTTTACCCTGATGTATCTAAAAAACAGTAAGCATTAGATGGCATGTCATTCCATTCATTTTCATTTATTTTCATTTGATACACATTCCTCCATATTTTCCCCATAACTGTCATTTAGTTGTTTATCTCAAAAAATGTGCAAGATAAGGCAATAGTGTGTGGTGGTGGATTTCAAGAAAGCAACCATGACTGCATGTAACAGGGAATTTTCACAAATAGCTATCAAAGGTCACCACTTCCTCTTTTCTCAAATGCAGGGCACAAAGTCAACTGCTGTCGCCATTTTACAGAACTGACAATGCACTCAAACACAGCCTATAATACCTTCCAGTCTAACAGATATTGATGCCAGGGATATTTCTGGTGGCTTGTTTCATTTTCTTGGTGACATAAGTGATCAATGTCAGTCACATGAGACATGGTTTGTCAAATGGTATATCTTTGACAAGAAATATTGTCACCTGAAGAAGAGGGGTACATTTTTGTAGGTGCCAACCTTCCATTCAGACTGCTGAAGCATGTTGAAGCTGGCTGTCTGAGGACTCTTCATAACAAAGAACTTGATTCAAGAGTATAACAACATATAAACTCTTTTCTGAGGAAGGCACATGTCACAGTAATACAGATGTTTCAAGTCATATAGGCAGAGCAGAACGTTACAGAAAATGACCACTTATAGGTCTGCACTGGGGAAGTACTGAAACTGGGACTGAAAATGGTTGACATATATCGTTTTGGAGTATCATAATGCAGTTGCCATCAACATGCATCAATACATTGCTGGCATTGCCACATGGGTATTGTGAGTGTTATGTGCCCCTCTGGGTTGTGGTGTGCCTGTACCCTGCCATGTGTTATATGCCACATACATTGTTGTATGCTTGGACATTGCCACAGATTCTTCCCATTCCTCTGGCTGTGGTGGCACAATCCAGGGTGAGATTTGTCCATTACAGGGTACACTGGCTTCTGTTTTGTAGCACATGTACACCTTTCTTCATTTTTCACACTTGTAGACCACATACTTTAGTGGTTTCTTCACAGCACATATTTGTTTTGCATTTCATGCATTGTTTTTTTCACACCACATTTCTGCACTGCGTCATGTTTTTGTTTGTTGCTGTCTCTGCTGGAGTTAGCACTGTGCATCTTTCCCATCATGGTCAGCTGGGATTTTCACATGGCACTCTCTATGATGCTCTTTTCTATGCACACTTTGTTTTCTACTGTCTACATTCCTTGTCGTTGCCCCTTCGTCACTCCTTAACAATCAGATTTTGGTAAAAAAACACTGGATTTTTCCTTATTTGGCATCCTGGAGTTGCTTAGGTGATTCTCTGCAGGTGAGCACACAGTCACATGCACTGTATCCTGAACAGTCAATTTGCTGTCTTCCTGTTATTGTATTTGCACAGAATAGTGCTGTACAGCACCTGTTTTCTCTGTGTAATGCAAGCCCCCTGTGCTCCTTGCAGAGGTTTTACTCTAGTCTTTTCCTTGTTCTATGTCACCCCTAGATGTAGTGCTTACAGTATACTGTATCTCTGCCCTGCCGCCACCTATCACCCCTAAATGTAGTGCTTACAGTATACTGTATCTCTGCCCTGCCACCACCTATCACCCCTAAATGTAGTGCTTACAGTATACTGTATCTCTGCCCTGCCGCCACCTATCACCCCTATATGTAGTGCTTACAGTATACTGTATCTCTGCCCTGCCACCACCTATCACCCCTAAATGTAGTGCTTACAGTATACTGTATCTCTGCCCTGCCTCCACCTATCACCCCTATATGTAGTGCTTACAGTATACTGTATCTCTGCCCTGCCACCACCTATCACCCCTAAATGTAGTGCTTACAGTATACTGTATCTCTGCCCTGCCTCCACCTATCACCCCTATATGTAGTGCTTACAGTATACTGTATCTCTGCCCTGCCACCTATCACCCCTATATGTAGTGCTTACAGTATACTGTATCTCTGCCCTGCCGCCACCTATCACCCCTATATGTAGTGCTTACAGTATACTGTATCTCTGCCCTGCCACCACCTATCACCCTTATATGTAGTGTTTACAGTATACTGTATCTCTGCCCTGCTGCCACCTATCACCCCTATATGTAGTGCTTACAGTATACTGTATCTCTGCCCTGCCACCACCTATCACCCCTATATGTAGTGCTTACAGTATACTGTATCTCTGCCCTGCCACCACCTATCACCCCTATATGTAGTGCTTACAGTATACTGTATCTCTGCCCTGCCGCCACCTATCACCCCTATATGTAGTGCTTACAGTATACTGTATCTCTGCCCTGCCGCCACCTATCACCCCTATATGTAGTGCTTACAGTATACTGTATCTCTGCCCTGCCGCCACCTATCACCCCTATATGTAGTGCTTACAGTATACTGTATCTCTGCCCTGCCACCACCTATCACCCCTAAATGTAGTGCTTACAGTATACTGTATCTCTGCCCTGCCGCCACCTATCACCCCTATATGTAGTGCTTACAGTATACTGTATCTCTGCCCTGCCACCACCTATCACCCCTAAATGTAGTGCTTACAGTATACTGTATCTCTGCCCTGCCGCCACCTATCACCCCTATATGTAGTGCTTACAGTATACTGTATCTCTGCCCTGCCGCCACCTATCACCCCTATATGTAGTGCTTACAGTATACTGTATCTCTGCCCTGCCACCACCTATCACCCCTATATGTAGTGCTTACAGTATACTGTATCTCTGCCCTGCCACCACCTATCACCCCTAAATGTAGTGCTTACAGTATACTGTATCTCTGCCCTGCCGCCACCTATGGTATAGTTTCATATTTCCATGGCTAACAGTGTTGGCCATCACCATTGTTGTCATTTCCATATTATTTTATGTGAATCTCTTGCCTTCTTTGGCACTGATGGTGTAACTGCAGAGATTCACTGAGAGGCTTTTGCATGCACGACAGAGTTGACTGCTGATGAAATAGTTTTCAACCAAGTTTCTCAGGATGTATTTTTTTCTTTTTTCAGAGTACAAGACTAGATTTAGTGTCCAGCTGACAAAATAGTCTTGCATAATAAATAAAGACCCAATTTTCACAAAAATGAACACTCCCTTTCAACATAAATTCTACTGCCACTGGACTGAGATTAGGCCTCATATCCTAGGATCGCTGATTGTCTGAATTTGGTAAATTCCCATTTTCTGTTCAGGGGATGTTAAACAGAACTATTCAATTAACAACCTAGCATTTTTCACCATACTATTCTGCACTCCCAAACACGCATTCATTTTATTTCAAGTTACTGTGCCTTCATCTTTCTTTGCTCCTTTATTCACATATGAAACTTTTATCAGCATTTTGGCATAAATCGGCTAGCCATTTGTCAGTTTGGTCCTTTGTTTTACTAAATGTGTCCCCATTCCATTTCATTTTTAATCTTGTTGTTCTGTTTCTACCTTCTCTGTTTCCTTATTCAATAAGTAAACATTTTGTTATACAGCTAATGGAACACATTGTTCTCAACAGACCTACTATTTTACAGTGTTCATTGATTCAGAAAGTATTTTAAGTACGTTTTTTTAATTTAAATGTTTTGAGGAGGCCCAGTCACACATGGTACCTCCCATACCCCTCATCCACTTAGCATATTTTCTTGTCTAGTGCCATTTCCTATTTTTATATCTGAGAATAGTCTGAAAAAAATGACCACTGCATAAAGCCCTGTAGGGCATCGCTAGTATCGGCCACTAAGACAGACATCCCCCGAAATCTGACTTGTGCGTCAGATTGTATGGAAATCATCTTATAGGTTCTGCATTACCACACTTGGAGAAATGTGACTATTCCATATTCAGTATGCACTGTCTCAAAATCCTTGCAGACAATCTTTATCATATAGGTTTTATTTCTTAACGTAACAAAATGAGTAACGTGTGATTAGTCTGAAAGTGAAATCTTTACATGTAAATATCATTATAAAAGTATTCTATGAAGAACTGCAAGATCTGGCCTAACTAAGTAACTATATATATATATATATATATATATATATATATATATATATATATACACACACACACACACACACACACACACACACACACACACACATGCAGAGAGAGAGAGAAAGAGATCCATGTATTTAGGCATATATATATATATATATATATATATATATTTTTTTTTTTTTTCCTTCAGGTGTCAGCACTTTAGATAGAATTGAAAAATACAGTCTACAGTTATACTGCACTGAGCAATGAATGACTGACTCATATAGTGTTTACCAAAACTGATGAGTCTGAATCCAGAATGCCTGCACCCTTTTGATAATGGATAATAGATGTTAATTTTCTTATATGAGTAATTTCTTTATATTTATCAAGGTGAATTATAGTACATTTATAATAAATTAATGTATCTACTCATAAAGGCTACCAAAGCACTAGGAAATACACAATTCCTTTCATCAGGTAATCATGAAATAGCTGTTTTGGTATTATCTGCATACTTAGCAGGTCAAGTGCTACTTAAGACACAGTAAGCATGGAATACAAACAACATGAACCAAATTAAAAAAAAGACAGACCATATTAAAATATAACTGACATCAGTGGTTAGATTAATAAGTTATATACAATTTGTACAATGGATACAAGTTGATAAATGGTTAGTAAAAGAAATTACGTATAATATACAAGATGATGGGTTATTTCAGTAATTATGTGCCAATTTACTAAACATCTTTAGTTGAAGTATCATACATATGCACTGAAAGGAGAAAAACAGGTGCAGACGTAGAGTAAGGGGGATGATGGCTGTGACACAGAGGAGGTGCACTGATATGGCTAGAGGAGAAGCATTTGCTTTGGGATTCCTTGTGAAGCAGTGCCCTTTCCTGAAGATGCAGAGTTAATGATTCCCACCTAGAACTGATAAAGCCATTGTCAGTGTACTTTAGTTTAGTTTTTGGAGCATTATACCTGAGTGAGACAGGCTTCTAATATTAGAAGATGAGATTTTTGCAGTCAGAGTAGCAAGCTGTGCTAAGATGATTTATGATTGTCGTAGTTTAAATAAGCACGATCCTAAGAAAAGGTCAGGTCATTCTTCAATGGGCAGCCAGCTGGTTTTGCTGTTTGCTTGGCAGTGATGTTCATGCCTAGGGGAAAAAGTAATGAAGTTACATATTTCATTGAATAAACCTTGTAGTGTTTTACTGTTTCTGTCAGATGCATCAGCTACTTATGGAAGACTATCTTTAAGATGAGAAATATATTTCCTCTGGGGAAAGAAAAGCAAAGAATGTATGTCATTTTTCATGGCCAGTGTAGGAGACAGTTTATTATACTTACAGCTTTTCAATGTGAAATTAAAAGTTAAGGGTTTGGTCAAGCCAGATATCTTTAAATAATGCAGTTGTTTTGATGGAAGTTTGTTAATGTCTTCAATTTCTAGAGAATTGAGGAGTTTAGAGAGAGACTTTGATATGCTCTAAATAGCATGGCTTTTGTTTTGGATATGCTCCAAATACATAACATTTGTTTTAGATGAGTTCAGAAAAAGTATTTTTTTAACTGCGTCATGTGATCAGTTGGGTAGATCTATTTACAGCTGTTGTATTACTGTGTGCAAAGCAGGTATATCATGGTATTACTGTGTCATCAGCATAATGTATTAAAGGTAAAAGAGAAAGTTCACTGGGAAATTTGTTAATGGAAGGTATCAGTGGATCCGGAGTGTATGTGGACAAACACTGCCCTCACATGTGGAATTATTAAGTCTCCCATTAAAACGGTAATCTGTTTCGGATATATGGTGTTTTGAATATGATGGCATGCAGTGCAGCTGTATGGCAGCAGGGTGGTTGTCAGTTCCCTGATACATATTCATACTTTCAGCAGGGTATTATAGATGAATCATTTTATCAAGCATCACCTCAAATACCATTCTTCCTCATATATTATAAAGTAACAAGATTACTAAGGCTTTAGAGGATAAACCTTTTATTATCTAATCATCTCAGGAAAAGGGATAACAAATCATGAGGAACACAGAATGAATGTTAATATGTATCATGTATTATTGATTGTGGATGGCCTCCCCTTTAGAATCTCCTTATTCAGACTCACTGTATAGTTGTGTGCCTGACTGATTCCCTGAAACCATAGCCACTGAAACTGTATTTGGACAATTTTAATATATATTAAATATCAGGTTACATATGCCTAGTGACACTAGTTCTGTTTGCATTGCTATCATTCATTTTACATGGTGATCTAGAATTCAGCATTAATTCAAAGTTGGACTGGCAGAAACAGGGTCAACCATTTTGAAACTAATACAATATAGTAAGCTTTCCATTTGAAGACATCCAGTATATCATGATACAGGTTGTAGTGAAACATGTGGTATCTCCCATATGGGTTCACAAGGAAGTGTATTATATCCTCATGGGAGTTTTGAGCTGCTGTTTTGTATTACTGACCAACAGTTATTCCATTCCTTAGCTCCAATGGAGATACCTACTGGCAAGATATTTAATACAGGACAACTATAGGCATTGAATAATTAATCCTGTCTCCTTATTTGCGTGAAAAGCAGCTTACTTGCATTTGTTTGTTAAATGATTCAGCCAGCACTACTATCCCTACTTCTAAGCACACTTAGTCAACCCTTACAGTTGGCTCACAAATTCAAAGACTTAGTTTTTAGAACAAATCCATATCCTTTGTCCTAAATAAACATACATTATAGGTTGGGGAACTAAAACTGGCTCTCCGTCATCAAACCAAAGCTTATAGTTACTAAACATATGCACTCCAAAGCATTCGCCTGTGATTTGAAGTGATTTTTTGACTTTCATAAACCTAGCATAAATAATCTTGAACAGGTTACTATGTCAAATATTTGGAAACAATCAGTCATTCACCTAGATTGAAATGTTGTTAGTATAGCTAGGTTTTATAAATCTGAACATTATAGCACAGCAAAGAAGCTAATCTAGATTATTAATGTATACTTATAATGCACATATGATAATCTTTCATGCAGACACTTTGAATTTTGCATATCAAATGTATGTGTGGTGATCATGTGATGCTGAATATTCCTGCAAACCAAAGGAGCGTTAGCGTAAGCATTTTAGTTTATGGAAGTTTTTTCTTTTTTTGTTTTATTTTCTTTTTTCTTCTTTTCTATTCTTTTATTTTATTTTTTTAGATGGGGTGTAGTTTTGTTTCTATTATATAGGTGTTTCCTTGTTTTCAAGTACCTACTACAGAAGGCAATAGGAGCAGATCCTGAGGGGAGGGGTCTAGCTGTTTTAGGTTAATTGCCTTCATTGCACTATGACTTCATTTCATATGTTACTTGTGGTTATAATACACCAGAAAATGTTACAGGTATCAATGTCATGTAATATTAAACATTCACCCTTAACAGAACAGGCAGGTAGATATTTCCTATTATATCTCCTTTCAGTTCTAAAAGTCTTTAGCACATTTCAACATATATTGGTGAGATACCTAAACCAATTATACCATGTTAGAATTACCATGACACACGGGTAATCTCTGTTTGAAAGTTACAGTGGTATTGATTTCATAATATGAAAATAAATACGTGATTCATGCCATAAACACATATGCACTTCCCAGTTTCATATATATAACCAATGGATGGCATATATATTTACTTCTGGTAACTTTATTGTATTTTCTGTGTGTTATATTTATGGAAAAGGGTAGTACACTAATCATGGCTTACCATTTGCAGTACAGCCTAGATAGGAATAACAAATAAGTATGTCTCTTTTCAGGTGCTGCAGACTGTAATAAGTTCATTGGTAAATAGCTAACTGCCTGAAGGGTCATTTTAAGCTCAGCCAATAACCTGAGTCAGAATGAAACCCTATAACTTGTGTCTATAAGGTGAAGAACATAATCGTTATGCCAACCCCCCAAATAATATTAATCTCATATATTTTTGATGACAGATTGAAAGCAAAAGTTTATTCAACACCATGAAGCATTGCATAAATGAACTGTTACATAGGTGGTATCAGAGATATAAAGACAGTATAAAATCTGAGGTTAAAAACATGAGGATAAAGAAATTTATACTTTGTTGAAAAGACAGCTAGCTGATAATCTAATTTTACTTTTCTTATATGCTACACTACAATTGTGTAAAATTAAGTAATCCTTCTGATTGCCTATCATGTACTAAAAGGTCAGAACTTAACTTATTTTTATAGAACAGTTTTACAAGCTGGAGCATAATTTTACATGGCTCATCCTACTTTCTCTAATCACGTGTATCTGTTACTAGGCAAATGAAAATCAGTTCCAAATATATTTATTTTAGCACAAACGTGTTCCTTCTTTGTAAGGTTAGAGCTGTATTTTTCATTGCCTGGAAAAGCAGTTTGGTCAGTGTGAAGTATCTGTATAATCAGTTGATGTCTGAACTTTTTATGATAAACTGTTTTTTTTGCAATATATTTTATTATACACTCCAATATCCCACCTAATTGCTTTAGCTTACAATACATATAAAATGCACATAAAATCCTTTTAAAGACATAGATATGGGAAACATTGACATATTTGGTAATTGCCTACTATTTCCCCTGAAATTTGTTTGCTTATCAAAATAAATGAACACATTTCACTAAGGAGGTAGCTCTAACATAAATCTGTCTCTATCATTCTTTAAAAACAGGCAAACCAACTTTTATTTGCTGTATACAAAGACAAAATATCAAATGTTATTTTAAAAATGCTTTTGGTAAGCTGAAGGAGCAGTGGAGTAAACAAGATGTGATGTGGACAGAAGAATGGTTTGGGAAAGGAATATTAGAAATGATGAAAATATTAAAAGAGGTTCACCCTGTTGGAGATTAGCAAATAATGATGATGCTTAGGTGGTATAGAATCCCTATAAACATATACCAGGAAGGATTCTATCCATCCCCAGAGTGCTGGAGATATGGTGAGGAAAATGCATATCAAATGTATGTGTGGTGGACACAAAAACAGGTTGTACCTCTGTGGAGAGGGGCAAGAGAGATCTGGAGTAAATAACTGAAGAAGATGATAACAGAGCAGTATGAATTCTGGCTTTCTGAGTACATAAAGAGAAGGGATGGGTGTTAGATGAATGACTAGACCTTCAACTGCTCACCAGAGAAGTGAAACAGATGATAGCTAAGGCCTGGAAAGGGAAGGGTCTGGAAGTTTATCGAGGAAGAAGAGTGAGGATCAGAATGAAAAAAAACATGAAGGTGGCATGCTCAATGATTGACAAGCAGGTATAAGGGGGTCAGCAATGGGCAAACTGATCAAACACAGAGGCAAGAGTGAAGACTGGAACAGATGAAATTCTAATTGCAGTGGTTTAGGAATGGTACCAAGTACAGGTGCAGAAACTACCAGAGATAGGATACGCTGTGCCCAAACTAAGTTAACTTTCTGAATAGTCAGGGGGGGGGTAAAGTCTCCAATTTCTGCATATGGAGCCGCTTAAAACAGCAGAAAATTTGTAAGGTAAAAGTTTGGGAGAAGAATGCTACAGCTCAAAGCATGGGGTTGTGTGTGTGTGTGTGTGTGTGTGTGTGTGTGTGTGTGTGTGTGCATGCGTGCGTGTGTGTCTTTCGGCTTTTCCCAGTTAGGAGTCGCCACAGCGGAACTCTGGTCCGCTAATGATTGGCAGTAAAGTTTTTACGTGCTGGCTTGCTGGGCCTAATACACAACCTTCAATGAAGGAACGCCCATTCACGCATGTCATCATACAGTAGACGCTATAACTGAGAATCGAACGGGCAACATTTAACTGTGAGGCGACAACGCTACCGCAGCTAATGAGTATAAATCAAAATAAAGTTTGTTATTTTGTAATATGGTACAAAAGTCAGATACTTGTGTTATAGGTACTACGTAAATTATGTTGGATATGCTAGACAAATGTAGAATTAGAATTGCATGTGAAAATGTTTATGTTAAATTGTATTGTTAAAATGCTTTGTTACATATACAATCAATAAAATGTAAAAGTTAAAAAAAATGTAAGTTTAAATGTTAGGTGGCAAATTTAAAATTTTTGTTTTTATATATCTCAAATTACACTTTTTCAGATATCAACTCATTTGTTAATGTTTGCTGAAATTTCATTGAGTGCTTAATTCATTAACTTTTCCCGTATTTTTATTTCTCAACAACTGAAGTTTATAAATCACAGCTCTGGCTTTTAATAATCATAGCAGAAAGTCAAAAAAAAGACTCACCCTCTCATTTTTTTTTTACTTACTAGACTCCATAACAATGTATATACTCTTAAATGTATCCAACTTTATGGGGAAAATATAGCAACTATAGGAGGATCAAGGCCAGTATTATGCCTGACACATTAAATGTTGAAATGTATGCATGTCACTTGTGTTAATAATGTATTCTTTTTTAGTTTTTACTTGTTTGCACTCATTTTCTTTCTTTCTTTTTCATTTTTCTCATTTTCTCTAATTTCCTTTCATTTACCAGGGTTGTAATGGTTATATGTAATTTGTAAACCAGACAACTTTTATACCAACCTTTTATTAGCTTGCAATGTATTTGTAAGAAGCTGCATTTATTTTGTTTTACACTGATCATCTTTTTCGTGGAATACTGACATAGTTTTTTACACATTTTATTTGCAAATGTTTGTTTTCTAAAATAATCAGACTACAGACCAAAAAAACAGCATTTGGTCATGTCATCATAGGAACAGTTTATTACACTTGTGTAGCATTTGTTCGATCTCTGGTAAGGTCTTAAAGCATGTGACATATATTTAAAGTCATTATCAATGCAATGAAGAAAGTTATACAGTTTTGGAATCCTTATAGGGTAACATTTTCTTTTAAGCAAAAGCATAACATTCCCCTTTTAGCTGAACTGAAATGTCAGAAATCTTTATGCCTTCATGAAGATACTCATGGGTTGTCATGTATCTCTGTAGACAGCAGGTGACACTGGGTGATTTAAACTTTACCTGGCACCACTATTAGTTTCTCATTGCTAGTTTTCCAAGCATTTGATTTGCAGCTGCTCTTTTTTGAAGTTTTATGGGGTATTTTTGTCATAAATCTTACATTTTAGACTGTCTGTAAAGTTTATCTGTTTGAACATATTAAGGGTGCCAGATTTATGTTCATCAAAGAGTGGACAGTTCATATATTTTTTTCTAATTTCTTCATGATATGTTCTGCAGCTATGGAATGATGTTTTACATTTTGTTCATATAATCAGACACTGATAGGCTTTTAACAAAATCAAAACATCTCTTACCTTTTTCATGCAATATGAAGTCTTGTAAAATCATTTGCTAACACACACACACACACACACACACACACACACACACACACATATATATATATATATATATATATATATATATATATATATATATATATGCAACCATGCAATCATCTGCATGGTGGTAAAACTAGTTAACCTGTTTGTCCTGATGCTTTTGTTAATCTACTTTACATCATTGTATTTTTAGAGGTGTGTCTTTTGAGTACAGGAGATACTTTAGATACAGAATCTTATAATCTAATTAACATTTTATACAAATGAAAACCCAATTATATATTTATACTTGTCCATTGTTCCTTAGAATTCATATTCCTCTGACCACATTGTTTTTATAATTTAATTTTTTAATGTCCTCACCACCTCCACCTTGTTTGAGTTTTTTTTTTTTGGGGGGGGTGTTATTGGGGTTTATGGGCTTAAAGGTTGCTGTTATTATGTGGATTTGTTTGCCACACCTTGTTTGGACTTGACATGTCCTTTGTTCGACCACACCAACATTTTTTCACCCAAGGTGAGCCACCAATTATAATAACTTGGCTTACTGATACTGGCTGACAAGACAAAAATGAAAGTTTATACATAGTCATTAATGCAGGCTTCAAGGTGATATAGCAATTGATTTGCAAGCAGGAAGGTAAAGGAATTTAGACTCTGACTAAGAGACAAACTAAATTTACCTTGCTTACAAACAGTGCTGATTGTTAAACTATGTGGTAATCCTTTAGATGGTCTAACACATACCAAAACTCATGTCTTATTAGTTCATTTTCATAAATCAGTGTCAAACTCGAATTGTTTATCTTACTTGTTCTCTTACCACATGCTTCTATTACATGGCAGCAGAAATCCAAAATAAGATATATGTCTTTTAGCACAAACTTCCTCCTTTTTGTAAGTTTAGGACTGCATTTTTTTCTGGATTGCAAAAGCAATTCTGTCAGCATGAATGTTTTTTTCTGAAAACTCATCTACATTTTTAAGATAAATTGTTTTTGTACAAATTGTTGCACTCTCAAGGATTCTATCTGACTACAATACATTTTCTTTTAGCATACAGCACACGTACACACACACACACACACACACACACACACACACACACATATATATATATATATATATATATATATACACACACACACACACACACACACACACACACACACACACACGCACAAAAAATCATTTCAAAAGCTGTGCTCATAAAGACAAATGACAAATTTACCTAACATAAACAAATGAAGAAACAGAAGGGAGGTTCATCACTGAGGGTACTACTCACTTCTGGTGCATCTTATTGCAATGGCTTTGATTTATGTGCAGTATTTTTCTTAACCTGCAAACTAAACTTTCTTTGATGTATTTTACCAAGTACAAAGATGGTGTGCTCAAGGCCCCCCACCCCTCAGACTGACATCACTAATAACATCAGCAAGGCTCCGAAGTGGGGTCGGGACACACAGTTATTTTAGCTGCAGAGGGCATTACAGTGAAAAGCCACAAAGAAATGCCTTAAGGAAAGACCTTCCATATAATGTACCTGTTTAGGTACGTTTCTGGATTAGTGTAGGGAAATTTACCTGTTGGTATCTCCTGCCTTAGAATGAGTGTAACTGTCCCTTACACCTTATTATATGGTTACTGAGGTGTCTCTGGAATACTTTCCATACCAGATACCATTTATTTTTACTCTACTACCATACCCTAGCCACTCTCCAGTTTGTCTCTCAGCTGTAAGACGCAGTGAGTTACTTTTGATTTTTGCTGCTGTCTGTCTGCTACATATATCTTACTCCAAACTCCAGGTCTACTTTCCTCCATCTGGGCTGGACTAATTCTATCTCTGTTAGCATCCTCATACTGCTGTTTGATACATTGTCCTTTTCTATCTCTCGCTGATTTGATATTCATGGCTGTTCTTGTTAATGCTTCCAACTTTTTACTTCTAATTTTTTACACTGCCACTTCTATTGCTATTGCTGTGTCTTAGTCTATTAAGATATTTCTACTTACATTTTGCTACTCTTGATTGACTGTTTTCCTGCAGCCTGTCACAAGACCCCTAATCCCCCACCCCCACCCCACTTGCAGCAACATAACCAACTCTCAAATAACCACTCAACAGCTTGCACTCCTTCTAGCCACAGAAATTACATCTGCATCATCTGCTCTTCATATACTTACATGTACCTAAATTTCATTGCTAGTGTCCTTGGTTATATTCTGCTCCTTATACCTCTGATGACTGACTTCAAATATCACTGATACTCCTCCATTTTCTTATTGCATAATGAGAATGAACTAATAAGATAAATTTATCCACTTACTTCTCTTTATTGACTCCACCACTGCCTCCCTCAACTTCATACTACATACTGCACATCACTGTTTCCTCTTCTCTATAACCACCCAGATTTAAAATATTTCTCCAAGCATCCTGTCTCTTTCTGTTGCTCTAACAAACTATCACGGTATACTTTCACCTCTATATACCTCTCCTACTGCAATTTACTCACTATGAAATCAGGAGTATCTTTACCAATATATCTCCCTGCATTTTAATCTCTCATCTTGTCTTTATTTTAATCACAAAATACTTCACTACCACCACTGTGGTTAAAAATAAAACTCATACAGATCCCCTCTGAATCAATATACTACCTCTCAAAAATCCCATAGTGCAGAGATGTCCATCCCAACCCAGACCCTGAAAACTCACCAATTAATCTAAAAAGAAAAATAACCTCCCTTAACAAACCGTGAAATAACTAACCTTCCTTCATCTAGCACCTCAAACTATACCTATTCCCAGCTGTATTGTCCTATCATTAAACAACCACCTTGTATTACCATACCAATAAAACTAGAACATCAAACTCTTCACCCTATCAGTCTCCCACTTGTCTTCCAAAAAACTGAATATTGTCACTCACAAGCCCTGTAGCATTTGCAAGAAAATTATAGAAGTACATGCTTGGCTATCACAGTATAACCCTGATAGTTTTACCATCACAGAAACCTGGCTTAAGCCTAATATTAAAGATTCTGAACTACTCTCTCCAGGCTACAGTATTATCAGAGCTGATAGGATTCACAAGAAAGCTAGTGCGGTAGCCTTAATTTATATTAGTTCATACAATCTCTGTTCATATTCACACAATGCTGAATTACTGGTATCATTGCTAATGCTTAACAATAAAAATCAGCTATGTTTTGTTACAGTTTTTATCATACCTGGAAATAATATAACAACTTTAGAAGAAAGCCTCTTCTGGACAGCTAATTACATACCTTACATAAAAAAACATACTAGGAGATGTAAATACTGACTGGCAAAATCTTACATCAAACTTTTATTCAACTACTATAACCCCTTATGGTTACACACAACTTATCAAAACACACACTAGATATAATAATGCCAGCAGTAAAGATGGAATTCTAGTCTAGATACTGGTCCCTGACCCTAGTGAATTTACAAACTGCATTCTATCCAAACTCACTTAACAACCATCTTCCAGATTATACCCATAGAAATACCACCCACCAACCTAACATTCACCAACTTAAAACAACCTGAAACCTTTCTAAACATTCCTTCATCGATACATTGAAAGCCTTTAATTAGTCCGTCCTAAAAGCTTTTCCATTCAGTGAGGCAGTCAATAATTGTAATACCTTATTCTTAAATACTTTAAACAGCCATGCCCCATTCCACAAAAAAAGAATAAAAACTAACTATGCACAGTGGCTTGCTACTCTGACAAAAACTACAATGTATAACAGAGACAAAGATTGGAAAGAATTGCTTTAACTTAAAACATACTATAACCTGCAACTTTACAGAGAAATGCACAATCCGAGAAAAACAAGTTAACCTAGATAAAAACAGTAGTATAGCCATCTACAACTTCAACATAAAAATGACCCCAAAAAATTTTGGACATAAATATGTGACCAACTTCTCCATTATCTTCTATGAGAAAGGTTCTTAATATCCACCCAACATGGTTTCTGCCCAACACATAGTACAACTATTACCCTCCTATCAGTCACTGACACCATAAACAAATACAGGGATTTGAACAAACTTGTTTACTCCATATTCTTTGACATGTCAAAAGTTTTCAATACAGTTTCTCAGACTAAACTCCTGTATAAACTGTCTCAGCTTGGACTATGCCCTTATCCATTATAGTGATTCAATAGCTATTTAACTGACAGCCTCCAGTTTAGAAAATGGCAGAATACTTTCTCTATACCTGCAAGCCTTCAGTGGTGCACACCAAGACATTGTTCGTCGTCTCTTGCTCTTTATTATCTTTATCAATAACTTCTGTGCCTCACTAAGTCTAGCCACTCTTATACAATATGCTGATGAGTCTACAGTTATATGTGCATTTAATAACTTGCCTCAACTCCTCCATATCATGCAAGAAGCTTTTTCTTCAATTGAAATATGGCTCCATAATGCCCAGCTACTACTCAATTATAAAAAAACAAAGTTACTGTTATTCTTTCCTAAATCACACATACCCAATAAAGCAAATATCAAACTCTTTCACTACACACAATTGAAACTGAAATAGTATCCCATACACAACTTCTTAAAGTGATTATATATGATGACTTTAAATTTGACCTGCATGTTCAAAATAACATAAAAAAGGATCACCAAACATTAGGAATGCGCTACAGACATAAAATCTTCCTTAGCAACACTACAATAGACTCTCTCTTATCTGGCCTCTCTTTAACTGGCCTCTCTTTAACCAGCCTCCTCTTTAACCAGCCATCAAATTTTTGCTGTAGTCTTAGCAAAAGATAACAGAGAAGAACAACACCTCTGCCTCCTCTGAGCTAAATAATGACAGACATGTGAGTTTTAGACTTCATATTCATTAGAAAAATGTATACCAACACAAACCTGTTATACTAGCTGATTTATAACCTTTAAATATAATTTTGTATGCTTTTTCTGATTAACCAGCCATTCATTTGTCCAGCCTATGGTCCAGTCCCATCGAGACCAGATAAGAGGGAGTCTACTGTATCAAAACAACTCTTATTTTCTCCCATCCCTCTTTTATGGTGCACCCATCCTAACCAACCATCAGGCTACAGTTAAACATAAGCTGGAGTCATGTGATAATAAGGTAATAAAATTTGATACCAACAAACAGTACCACAGCCACCACATTATATTACCCTTAAGGCTTTGAATTGGCTTAAACTGCCTCACCACATAGACTCCATATAGCTTATGTCCACAAACAGCATTATTCACAAAGCCAATGACCGCCTTGCTTTTACTCTTCCTGTTCTCCATTGTTATCACCCTAATAGACTACTTCGATCTAATGAACATCATCTTGTCAGCATATATAAACCTCACCTATCCTCTGGTCAAAATCTGTACTCATACTCTGTTGCTAAAGATGGAATTATATCCCTCTGCAAATCAGATCTACTTCTAACATCTCCAACTTCAAACAACTGCTAAAAGATTACCTAAATAAAATCTGGTTCTGCTCCTGCACTACCCCAGGCTGAACTACTCCCTCCCTCCTTCCACCACCAGCATACCGTAACTATATTCAGAGAGTAGGAATTAGTAAAATCTATTTCTTAGACAAAGATCAAATATATTTTTTCCTAGTCTATATTATCTAGTCATCAAGTGTTCCAAAGAGTAACTCAATAAGTTTAATGTCATCTCTATGAACTGAAACTTGTAAATACTTTATCTATTGTTCTTTTTCAACTTATTACAGATGTCCAAATATTTGTACTATATATGTATAGATTAACAAAAGCTGAATGTTTTACTTAGTTAATATGTCATTCTTCTGTATCAGGCTTTACAATAACTTTATTTAACTACAACCATATTATGTTAATGTGGAAGTTTTGTCCTCAGGCTTCCACTGAAAATGGGATATTATCCTAGTCAGACTTTCCCAGTAAACAAATGTCAAATAAATAAATAAATAAATAAAAATAATTTTTTTCTGGGCAAAGATTCTTTAGACAATTATTTCAGATTCAATCTGCTGTCCACACTAATGACATTGGGCAGGATTCACGAAGCCTCCGTGTAAGAGTTGCAAGGCTTACACGGAGGCTGCAGTTAAACAGTGTGACGTCAGCATGTCATGCATATGCATGAGGGCATGCTGAATCACACCTAAGGCTTACACGGTCCGTGGAAGACAGTAGGGGGCGTGTCCATAGGCTGAGCCCTGCAAACGGACACGCCCCCAGAAGAGTAAAAGTCCCGAAAGTAAACCCCCATGACAGAGTCCGTGTAAATGTGAATAAACACAACACAACACATGCCCCCACAGACTATGAACATAAAATATATAAATGAACATGTTATATTTTTTTTAAATTGTAAAGATGTTTGCCCATGAGTGCGCTCGTTTGCGCGGGCGTGCCCCTAGCTTAGCCACAGTTAGCAGTCAGTGGAAAAGCATATAAGAACTACATATGCAAAGTAAACCAAGAAGCAATAGTGTAGCGGTAGAGATGTCGGCTGAAGAGCAGGCTGTCATGGTTCGAGCCCCCCCAACATCAATTTTTATTTTTAGTGAAATAAGCATGAAACAAGTCCCTGACATATATGTACACATATAAAATTATATTTTATGTAAAATGTAATGAAATGGGCCATTTATTTTGAAGAAATGTGAGATAACAAAATAAAAAAAATGTCAGATGTGCCTATAGCTGAGCTACAGTTTAACAAGTTGAGTGCATCTGCCCGTAGGTGAGCAGTGGTTTAACAGGTGTAAAATGAGTGCCCGTAGGTGAGCAGTGGTTTAACACACTGAAACTGTGTGCCCATAGCTGAGCTGAGCGTAATATGCGTGCTGACAGCCAAATGAAGCGTAAACCAGCGTACCCCGTTTGCGCAGAGCTGTGCACCATGCCAACAAGCTAACCGACGGGCAACGTTGATCAAGCTGTAACAAAACTGCCTTTACACAGACACACCTCCTAGCCTGTGTAGACAGTCATAAAATATAAAAAGCAGTGGCCAGGTTCGAACCCAGGATACCATACACCATAGTCAAGGTACTGAACCACTAAGCCATGACAGTTGCACTTAGAAATGCAGTAATAGCAAATATATAGGAATGAATAGAAAGAGGAGCATGACAAAGCAGGTTTTGTGAAGCTGATACAATTCCAAAATGGCCAATCACAGATAAGTGCGGGAAAAATGGCATATATAAGCCCCATAGGCGGGAATACACAGCATAACCGATTGTAGAACCAACTTGCAGCCAGAATGTCAGGTGTAGGTGAGGGTAGTTGCTTTCGAGCACAGAGGTGGGGCATTGAGGAGTCCAAATATATGGTTTGGCTCCTTGTCCACAATCATGAGGCCCAACTCATGCAGGGCCAGGTCCTGTGGGGAGCATATAGGGCTGAGGCATGGGACCGGTTGGCTCATGATCTCACCAGTGCCACAGGGATACCAAGGACTGGTGAGCAGGTCCATCACCACCATGCGGACCTGAAGAGACGGAAGCAGGACCAACTGAACCGTTGGATCCAGGAGGCCCGGCAAATGCCCAACGCCCCACTACTGAGTAAGTTACATCTAATTATTTATGTAAGAAATTAACCTAGCTGATATTATGGAGATGTGTATTCCAATATTACTTTATTTATATTACAGCTGCAGGTTTCCGTTCTGCAAACCGGAGAGCCTATGGCGATAGGCTGGCGCGGTTGCGCCACCAGGCAGGTCAGTAATCCTCTCCCTGTAACTGTAAATAAATATAAAAGTATGACAGTTAGCAAAAGAGTGCAGTGTAGTCACTAAGTAATAAAATGTGCAAGTAACAGTGTAAGAGGGTTTGCAAGTATTGCTTGATTACAAAAGTGTGATGCAGTCTGTAATCCAAACAGAAAAATGAAAAGTCTGAAATAAAGATGTCCCACCTGTAATATAATAGTACATAACCTGCAGCAGGCTGAAAAGTACAGCTGCAGAAGCTGAGTAAAACACATGTGAAATATATCCCTGTTGAAATACAGAAACATGACAGAAGTGAGACTGTTGGAAAGGATTGTAATAACTACAGGTAAAACATGTCAATAAAGCCTAGAATTAAGTACCATCCTGAATTGTAAAAATAAAATAAGTGAGAGAGTGTGAGAAAGAGTTATGAATCCACCAATAAAGTAGTAATAACTCCTGAATAAAGTATACTGCAGTCAGTACAGAATGAAATGAATGTGACAAGCAGAACCAAACTGTAAAATGTGTTGAAAATGTTACTGCAGCTGGAATGTGTATCCCAAAATCTGGATATGTTGCTCTCAGTCTGCAATATGCAGATAGTATGGTTGTCTGAAATACCAAACATCCACAGTTGTCTATAGCTATATAAAGCAAATGTAGCAGGATGATGTAGCTGAACAGAGCCAGATATGAATGTGTATGAATAAAAATGAAAATGTATATTGATGTAGCAGTAACATTCCTATCACCAACTTGAAGTAGTTACCACATAGGAAACTGTAGGCAGAACTGTAGTGTGTATATATCTGCAGCTATTTGAAATGTACAGCATATGTATTGGTATTTGAAGTTGTTAATTAAATTTTCTCCACCCTACCCTATAACCACATATAATCCATTCCACATGAAATTGGTATGTGCAATCACAATTAACACCCCTGGACATTTGTCCTGTTGGTTCATACATATTTGCATGTACGTTGATGCATCTGCCCTGTTCATACATCCAAACCTGATGGCCTGTTGCCATCAATCAACCCTGCATGTTGTTGGACTGTGTATTGCTGTTCAAAATATGCATGTGTTATGCTTGCTGTTCAATGGTTTGAATATCTGGGTGTTTGGTTAATGGGAATACTAATGCATGCTGTTACAACTAATTGTGAATGGTCTTGTATGTTACTAACCCAAACTGTCATGACATAATGCAAAACATAGGACGACAGGGAAGGCGGGTTCCAGCGGACCCACCTCTCCCTCCTCAGCTGGCGAGTGCACCTGGCAGTAGTGCCCAGGCCGGACCCTCCTCCGGTGGCCCTGTGCCACCTGCAGGTGGAAGCACTGCAGGGGATGGGGCTCGTCCCCCCTCTGCAAGTGTGGCCAGAGGAGAACAACCACTCACCCTCCATAGTGTCTGGACTGTGGTGTGTAGGGAGATCCAGGAAGCTGTTCTTGGGCCCCTACACCAGCTTGAGGCACAGGTGGCACAACTAATGGGCATGCCTGCTGCCCAGCCTACACAGCCCCCAGCACAGCCCCGTCCTGGGCTGTGAAGGCACAGTGGCAACTGCCCATGGGTGGGGATATCAGTTCCACTGTTGCCATCTGTGGGCTCATGGGCTCTAGATATCCAAACATCCATCCCCGTCAATTGTGTAACCCCCCCACATGTGTCATACACTGCCCCTGTATGCATCTTGTTTGTCTTGTCTGTTAACCTACCCAACCTACCTCCCCAGCTATACCGACTTCCCGTACCTGACATACCACTCTCACCAGAAAAAAAAAGGGCACTCTGTACCCACAAAAAATTTACGCCCCATACATAGCTGCCCATTTCGCACACATGTCTGCTGGACATGGAAACTGTCAATTACAATTGGCTGTACAACAAGTATTATTGTTGTCCTCACACCTCTCTCAGGGGTGGAAGGTTTCAAATGTCACACCAAATTACAAACATATGCACAGCTGTTGCTGATGAAGAAATGGGCAGCTATGGGCCTTACCTACATCCCTCCTGCAAAACCCGAGCTTGTTTCCCTACTGTCTTACCTTCTTTGTGACCCCTTTTTCACCACTTTCCTGTCTCCCCATTTTCATTTCTTTCAAAGAAAATAGCGCGGGTGTGCGCAAGAGTAAGCACTTTTAAGCTGTTGTAAGCGGGTGTGCGTGGAGCTGAATGCCAGTGCGCATGCGTGAGCTCCGCGCAAACCAGCGCTAACCCGGTTACAACTGCTTAAAAGTGCCTTAGTCACTCTGAATGACAAGTCCTGTAGTCTGCTCAAAAGCAAAATAAAATCCCACTGTCAGTCCCGATCCCAGGACCTTGGAAACAGTAGTTTGCATGACTTACCACTAAGCCATGACTGCTATATAAGAACATTGTGCTACAATAAATATATCATGTAATAGTAGGAATGAATCTAAAGGGAATATAGGATGTGTAGTACACAAAGCATGTCATGTATATTTACTGTCAAATGTAGTGGATTTCTAGAATAGTAGTGTGTGAACAGAAACAGCCATGCTAGTTGGTAGCTAGTAGGTAATAATGTCACTGTAGCACCTTGCAAGCCACACACATACTCACAGCAGGATAATCACTGCCCATACCCCACAACCTCTTACAGGAACACATCCGGACTAAGTAATAAAAATGTGGAGCAAAGGGCCAAAAACAGGGACACATTCCAAATAATGCTACAACAAACTTAGACAGTTCAGAGAGTAACAGGTTCTGCATTTTGTTGGATGTTTGGAAGGGTATGAAGTCTGAAACTGAAATGTTTGTCACTATAGTCTGACTTGAGCCCAGAGTGAATTGCCAGAAAAAGCTGTTTATGAGATATTGACCAAAATATGAGGCAAAAATGTGGACAACCTGCAAATATCTGTACACTTGAGAGGTCTGACACTGCCATATTTGAATAGTTAAGAGCCTAGACATAGCAACAGTGACTGAGTTACAGGGATGCCCCACAGACTCCCTGTGAAATGTACAAACAGTAGGCAGAAAGGTGTTACAACACATGCAATGGTAACTATGAAGTACTGAAAGTATGCACCACTTGCACGGCAGAAATAGTGTAGTAATACATATGCTCATGCTATCCCACAGTCACAACTGCAGAATACCAGACAATTTAATGGGTGTACCCCACTGATATGTACCATTCCATGAGGCAGATAAAAGATGCACCTGAGAGTCTCTGGGGCCTGCTCAGCAGCATACTCAAATACCCTAATAGATGTCAAGGCCCACACCATGGCCAGACCACACTGCATGCAGTAACACCCTAGCAGATATAGCAAGCATTCCAAGGTGTGAATGTACATGGAAATTAGGAAAGCCACAGCAACACACTACAGTCAAGACACCTAGCAGGCATACAAGTAGTGAATGTAAAGGGCAAATATTGAAGCCATAGCAACAAAGTGCAAGAGCCACTGCTATATACCAGTTACACCACATGTCCCACAGGAAAGCACACACACCCACATTAACAGTAGTAGTAGTCTTAGGTGTCAGTGTACATACACACTTAGTACAGGAAACTGGTGAAATGAATGGAGAAATGTTAATCTACAACACAGCCAGAAATATGAGAGGGATACTAACCTTTACACTCACAGAACAGTGTCCACAGCATACCAGCATGGTCCCTGCCCTTAAACTCTGAAAGGGCTACGCCTATCTCACATACCTTTTTATAGCACTGTCCTGGAATCACAGTGAGAACTGCAATCAGTACACAACTGGCTGCATGCAGTTAGCAAATGCTGGCTAACAAGTGGTGCAGAGGCCATCACATGGACATATGCAGATACCTACAAAAGCATGCTGTACTCCCAGTCCACACATGCAATACTTTCATTGCACCCTGTGGAGGTAGGGAGAGACAGAGAGAGAGAGAGAAAAAAACATACACAAACAAAACCAGTCATCAACAACCACTCGAAAGCTGACAACTGGCAAGTGGAGCAGCAGGACATCAAACCAGACGGCAACGCAAGCAGCTGTGACAAACACAGGTAATGTAAAGTAATACTTTAAAAGTCTACATACTGTGAACCCTCCATATGTGTCATTGGTCTGTATCCATATGTATATGAAGATGTGCATAGGGCAGGGGACATACAGCAACTATCAGTGAAGGCTGTACATACATATGTATGTGAGGGCATCTATGTGCACATATCAATGTAGGTTGAATGTAGGTTGTAGTGCAATGTACAAAGTAGGTTTCACAGTTATGTATGTTTAGCAGTATGTTAGTGTGTGTATACAGTTTTGTAAACAAACATGTTGATATACCTATCTATCATATGGATACGTATGTATGTCAATATATGTATGTATGTATATATATATATATATATATATATATATATATATATATATATATATATATATAATATGCATATATGTATACATACATAGAGAGGGATGTAGGAATACATAGACAGATGTAGATAGATAGAATATGTACAAACATATATATGTAATACACACATACAGATATAGATATATGTAGATACATATACATAGACAGACAGATCTGACTATCTACAGATATGACTGTATATGATGATCTCACACTCCCCCTGTCCCACCCCCTCTGTCACTCTCACCCCCTCTCTGTCACACACCCCCTCTCTCCATATCTATAGCAATATATGTACATCGATATATATATGTGTATATGTATACATATATATATAGACATATATTTATATATATATATATATATTTATATATATATATATATATATATATATATATATATATATATATATATATATATATATATATATATATATATATATAGAGAGAGAGAGAGAGAGATGTATATATATTCTGAGTGAGGCACATGTGTACAGATGTATTGCAACAGGTGCCTGGTGACAAAGGCATGGAGTGAACACCAGTGTCAAAACTGGAGTACCATACCCCATTTCAAATCACCTACACCAGTAACCACCAGATATGTGATTGGCTGCCCACCACTGCATGTGTCAGGGGTGAACAGGGTCATAAATGTGTACAATAGTCCCCCAATGATATTCACAGTGGCACACTATTCCTGGAATACCTGCACATGGTATGTGTCAGCAGACATGGTGTGTCAGCTATGGACATGTAGGTCAGTGTACCCCTCCACACCACACAATGGCTGCCACGGTATGTACCTCACATGACAGCTACAGATATGGAGAAGGACACAGTGACATGTACAACACTGTGACAATGCACTCAAACACATTACCAATGCACAGTGACTGACAACACCACAGAGTACACACATACTACCCACATAGAGGTTACCACTCCTGGATTTACATACTTAAGTCACACCCATGACAGATGTCCAACAACCATAGTAACACCTCACACCATCCACAACCTAAATGACTGCTGTGTGTCATTCGTGACACTGCAGTAGAGAGCACATGGCAGAGGTACAGGTTCCTACCCACAGATAAGACATACCCTGCAATAAACCACACAGCATTAAGAAGCAAGACTCCCAATGAGTACATGTCACACATACCCCTGCTGAATGTTAGTCAGATAGGTAATATGCCATATGAGTCACCCTGTGTAACTGTTTGACAGGAGCAGGTACCATCACATCACATGTGTCACAATGGTCAGGGTAGCAGAACAGTATGCTGCTGTAGTCCCAGGAGCAATAGCATATTGTATTGTATTGTATTGTAATGTATTGTATTGTGTTGTATTGTATTGGTATGTAGAGGTGCCTCCTTCGTGGAGTGGAACCACTGCTGCTGTACGCCAGTGTACAGGTACATATCCTGTAGTCAGGCTAGTGTTACATAGCACTTCTATATGTGTGTTTAGCTCCTCTTGGAGTTCATGTAGCATGCAACCGGGGATACCATCAGGTCCCATTCATGTTGTGTTTTCTGCTTTTCTGAGGGTGGCTCTCACCTGGACATCTGTGATGACAGGGAGGTTACAGTCAGCTGGGATAAGTATGTCTTAGTTTGGGGGAGAGGGAGGGGAGAAACTTGCACTGAACCTGTCTGCCACAATGTTGCCAATATCTGTGGGTTCAGTGAATTATTTGTTGTTGTGTACTAACTATGAGCATATTGGAGGGTTTCTGACCAGGTTGCTAACATAACTGAAGAAGGCCTTGTGGTTATGTGTAGTGTCCCCGTTGATTTCCCTCTCAAAGTTGCCCATGGATGTTTGTATGAGAGAAAATAGCTCCTTACTAGTGCTGATCAGACATGCCTTCCCTTTATGGAATTATGCTCTGTCTTGCAGTAGCTTCCATCTTTTGTTATACAATCTGTCTATGGCTGGGGTCCACCAGACAGGATGCTCTCCCTTTGTGGAGAGTGTCTTGGTCTTATATGGGATTGCATGATCCATGCATTCTTGGAGATGTCCGTAGAAATCATTTGTGAAGGGGTCAGCATTGTGGGTTGTGTCTTCCACTGGCCCAGTGGGCTTAAAGGATATCATGTCAGAAGTGTAAAGTTTGCATTTGAAATGTTATTCACTGTAGTCATTTGTGCTGGTGGTGGAGGTGGGATATGTATATCCAGGGCAATTAGTTTGTGGTCAGCTCACAGTAGTTGATGATGTACCCCATACAGTACCTCGATACAAACCCCCAGAGTGAGGAGGTGCTTTGGACCTGAATCAGTGTTCTGACTGCTGGGGTTTGGTAGTATGTCGTATGGAGTGTGCCAGGTACTGTTGCACAGTTGTTGGCTGAGCACTGATACCTGGCCATTTACATGTGTATCCACCAATAGACAGACAGATGCTATATATGTGAGATATGTTGTATCACAACAGTCGAGTAGCATGTGTAGTATGTGTGCCAAATTCTGCTGACATATTTTGCTGATATCATGTTATGTCCTTTTTCAGGACCATGGCTCACTAGCGCAATCCGGCATACTCTGCAGCTGAGGATGAGGAGATACACCAGAGCCTGGTGCGGGATTATGCAATACTCTTTTCCTGCACCAGCCAGAATCAGCAGGAGAGGGCTGCACTGTGGCAAGACCTGGTCCATCGGGTAAATGACATAGGCACGCATAATAGGACATATGAGCAGGTACGACATCACTGCAGTGATTTAATCAGAAATGTCCATCAGCATGCATCGGATATCCACAGGCAACAGGTTGCCACAGGTGGTGGGGTGACTGCACATCCCCCACTCACCAGACTGGAGGGACTACTCATAAGTGTTGTGGCTCCAGCCCGCCAACAACAACAACAACAGCAGCAGACCTGCATTATGATGGAGGCTGGAGCCACACAGCAGCAAGACTACGAGCATGCAGGTAATATGCCATATGTATAGTTGACTGTTGTGTACACTGGTAGTTAATGCATGTGTGAGGTGTGTCCTTGGTTTGTAGCTGTCATCATAGTATTTAATGTGCAAGTGTGATATTCTCAATATCAGCAGCTGACCTGTGAAAGGCGACTGTTGTACTACTGACCTGTATCATACTCAGTAGCAAAGGCACAGTTTTGCCCACTGACATTAATTTCCTCACTTCTGCAGATCCCTCCGGTGTAACAGCAATGCAGCCTATCCATGCTGGTGAGTGTGTATTAACAATACCTTTAATAGTCTTGATAGTAATAGTAATATTAGGCTCACTGAGTAGTGCTCTGTGTATGCATGCAGGTGTGTCTGTGTCTGTGGGTTGATATCTCGCATACTGAGTAGTGTGCAAGTGTGGAACTGTGTGCATGTGTGCATGTGTGCATGTGTGCACCTGTGCATGTGTGCACGTGTGCATGTGTGCATGTGTGCATGTGCACATGTGCATGTGTGCATGTGTGCATGTGTGCATGTGTGCACCTGTGCATGTGTGCATGTGTGCATCACTGGTAACATTGTGTAGACATTGTAAACTGTGTTTCCTGTTTCCCTCCCACAGGTTCTGGTGCTGCTCTGGTGTCATGCAGCAGGGAACCTGAATCAGGTGCCACGGGTACTGATAATGATGACATCTGTGTAATGGCACAGGAAGGTATGCCAGGGTATGTCATTGGTCAGCCAATTGACAGTACACAGCTGTCAACCCCATCAATGCGCACAGTTATCCTGCCAATACACCCTTTGTCACCAATGTCCCTAGGTGATGGACAGGATACAGTGGGCATTGACCAGGGTAATGTGGTATCTGTGGCACATGCTTCCCCACACAGCAGCCATGGGCATGGCCCTGAGATGGTACCACATAGACAGATGTCCAGGGGTTCTCGTGGGAGCATCCGTGGGCGTACTGCCCCTGTCAGACGTGCCCACAGAGGTCTTACAACCTCAGCTATGTTTCGGGCTGTCATGCAGGCACAGTCACATATGGAATGGTACACCAGACAGGGTCTGAGGGAGCTGACAGCATGTCACACAGCCATGACTGACAGTATGCGTGACATTGCGGCTGCCATCCGTAATTTCACCGATGTCATAGACAGACGTTGTGGGGACATATTAGATCGGTTCCACAACTACATGTCCATGAGCCAGGGCGATGGTGGGCGGTTGAGGCATCGACGTGGCCATATGCCAGCAACAGCAGCAGCTGGCAGTCATCGCGGATGACAACAGGGCCACGGCCGCCCCCATAGTGCCAGCAGCAGCCCCAGCAATGCTGGGTCTGTGCTGTCATCAGACCGCCCCAGGAGACCACGTGCATGTGGCTCTGGACAGGCCCGACAGGGATCTGTGTCCAGTCAACGAACACCTGCTTCTGATGACAGTACCCAGTCTGGATTGGTACCGGATATGGTCCGTATCACCCCTGCAAGGCACAGGTACCATGTCCGTGGCCAGAGACACTGATCTGTATGACCTGGCAGGTACAGTCTGTGGCTGTCCACAAACACCAGTATATGGCAGCCATGAGGTGGAACTGTGTGCATCCATACACACATGCGAATTGACAACACCTAGGGCTACCGCATACATGCACACACTGCATCAACATTGCCCCACCTTGTACTGCTGTCCCTCACCAACACACATACACATACATGTCAATTGGTGGTATCAGTGGCAGACTCAGGCATACCAAGTTCACACCCTGTGCATATGATGAAACTGTGCCACCTCCTGCAATCTGTAACATCAGTGCAGGTACAGGTTAACATGTTGCTGATGCACAGGGTGACTACATAGACGTGTAGTAATAGTATCATGTTGTTAACAGTACTGTGTGCTGATATAATTGTGGGTATATCCCAGCATGCCTGATGCAGTAAGGGTATGATTGTCTTGTACTGTTGTCTACACCCATGGTAAGTACCATAGTGTATCATCTGCACATGTTGGCATACTGGTGGTAAGGATGTCAACAGAAGGCTACATACATAGGTAGCACAGGGGATAAGGTAATGAAAGTATTGATACGCAATGATGGGCATGTAAACTGCAAGTGGCATGTTGCCCACACTGGACTCTGCAATGCGAATGTTTGAGGATGTTGATATGTGTGCAGTACTACACGACTGGTACAGGACACACAGGAGCACCCTAGCACTGCAAGCTCACATCTCATACCATGCTAGACAGCCCCAACACACAAAACTAACTTTCACAGGAGGGAGAGTCCCCATAAATGTCAGGGATACTGTGGTGGCAGGACAGGTAGCATACATCCTACTAAGTATGGAACCACTGAGTGAAGGCTCAGTGTCTGTTATTTGACATGTGTATTACTGCAGGTATGAGCACCTGGGTTTCCATCCAGTTATTGTACATCCTGACGGTACATAGTCTGTACACTTGTGTGCACTGAGACTGGACCCTAGCCATCTGACCTGTGTATTTCCATGTACATGTGTATAGTGCCTGCATATTTGCACTGTTACCTACTGGAAGTGGTACAGCTTGTTTGTTGTACAATGGACTACATGCAGCCCTGCTTACTGTAGCTTTGTTTGCATGCATGTTTGCTTGCAGTTACCCTGGAACACTGATCCCACCTGCAATGCAGAGTTACAGAGCTTCTGTGGACTCCTAGTGACATCTGCATAGCTTACTATATGTATGTCCATGTCTCACTTGACAGAACGTCACTGTTTGTCCTGTTCACATGTACGTTGCCTGTGACACATTGCATATGACTTACCTGGCATTTGTCCACGTGAGCAGTCATATATGCCAGTGCTAACTAATCACAGGCACTATACCCTCACATAGTCACATTCTGTACCTTGTTCCCCATTGGCCCTATGTGCTGTTAATCACCATGGCAATCACAATAATATGGTAGCATGTGCAAAGGTCACTTGTCAGTCACCTGTATGGTACAGTTGTGGAATGCGTGGGTCATGTGGCAAAGTCACAGCTGCCACATGTACACAGTCAACCCTCACCCCTACACATGGATGTACAACACATGTATGAGATGCAACCACATAGCCAAACTGGGGACTAAGCACTCTGAACCCAGTACTGGCATAACCTGTCAGGTGGCATGAAATACTACAGTGACTACAATACCAGTCTGATGTAGACCTACACTGACAGCAATCCAAACACGTGAACACACTGGGCCATTTGTGGAGCCTCAGAATAGCATCCTGCCTGAGCAGCAGACACCTCTGCAGCTGGCACACAGGCATACGTTAAGCCAGAACACAGCACATGCAACACATAGCACACAAATCCTGTGTGCCAAACAGTCACAGCCTGTACGGCTAGACAACACACCTGCTACAGTTGTGTTAGGTACCTTTATTGTCCGGTACAGTGAGGTCCCACTCACCAGGCTGGACAAGGTGAAGGTCACAGTGATATGCCCGTGGGGCACTATGGTCCACCACATAACACAAGCATACAGGTCAGTCAGAGGCATGGACACATATGACTCAGTCATTGTCCATGCCACTATGGCTGACCTGTGATGTACCTCCCTGGACTACATGATAGGGAACATGGAAGGGCTCTCTGAGCATGTGGCACAGGCTGGTATGACCCTGACCTTGGTTGGCATCATACCCTCACCAGGAATGCTGACGTATTACTGAATGCTGATGAATTACTGTAGCTACAACACCCTAGCTGAAAGGTTCCTAGCATGTAGTCACTGCATTGCTATGGAACAACTTGTTACCACTCCCACAACAGGTGAAAACATGCAGCACCTGTTCATCAACAACATGTAGACTATATGCCCCAGACCAGATGTGTATCCCTCGCTGCTAGGATGATACCATATACATCTCACACTGTATATACACATACCACATGCAGCACCCGCACAGAAGACCACAGTCATAATGTTATCCAGTGCAAATACCATGTATTCACATGTGGCAGGCGTCAGACATGGGAACTATTGAAGGTCACAGGTACATATGTGTATTTGGCACACACATACATCATCTGTGTCCATTGCCATTACTGGTTTAATCGATGTCATGCATTATTGTGAACAACAACCCAGACACATGGGCATTCTGTGTGACAAAAACACACATGTGTGGAATTCAAAGCCATAACTAACTGTGCTATGACAGTAGTGAGAGACACAGTAGCAGAGCATGCTATTTGCATTACTGGGAGATTTGCCCTCTTCTGCTGTACTTGTAGGGTGCTGACATCATCTCTGTGTAGAGATTGGAATATGCAGCAGCTGGTGTGTTGTACTGGTTGGCAAAAGGGTCAGTTTTCTCACACATGTAATTGCATACACCCTACTTTCACCCCCCACACCCACTTGCAGGATTCAAACCCCTACCTAACCATGTTATGAAACACAAGACAGATGCATTAGCAGAGCGCGCTATTCGCATTACTGGGAGGTTTCCCTTCTCCTGCTGTACTTATAGGGTGCTGACATCATCAGTGTTTAGAAAGGGGAATGTGCATCCTGTAGTGTGTTCTCCTAGTTGCCAAAGGGGACATTTCCCTGACACAGAATTGCACACACACTAACCCCCCTCACCCAAACACACACACTTGCAGGATTCAAACCCCTACCTAACTATGTTATGACACTCAAGACTGACGCATTAGCGGAGCATGCTATTCGCATTACTGGGAGGTTTCTCTTCTACTGCTGTATTTATAGGGTGCTGACATCATCAGTGTTTAGAAAGGGAAACATGCATCCTGTAGTGTGTTCTCCTAGTTGCCAAAAGGGACATTTCCCTCACACAGAATTGCACACACACTAACCCCCCTCATTCAAACACACACACTTGTCGGATTCAACCCCCTACCTAACTATGTTATGACACTCAAGACGGATACATTAGCAAAGTGCGCTATTCGCATTACTGGGAGGTTTTTCTTCTCCTGCTGTACATATAGGGTGCTGACATCATCAGTGTTTAGAAAGAGGAATGTGCATCCTGTAGTGTGTTCTCCTAGTTGCCAAAAGGGACATTTCCCTCACACAGAATTGCACACACCCTAAGCCCCCTGACCCAAACACACACACTTGCAGGATTCAAACCCCTACCTCACTAAGTTATGACACTCAAGACGGACACATTAGCAGAGCACGCTATTCATATTACTTGGAGGTTTCCCTTCTCCTGCTGTACTTATAGGGTGCTGACATCATCAGTGTTTAGAAAGGGGAACGTGCATCCTGTAGTGTGTTCTCCTAGTTGCCAAAAGGGACATTTCCCTCACACAGAATTGCACACACACTAATCCCCCTCACTCAAACTTGTCAGATTCAAACCCCTACCTAACTATGTTATGACACTTGAGACAGACGCATTAGCGGAGCATGCTACTCGCACTGCTGGGAAGTTATCCTTCTCCGGCTGTACTTATAGGGTGCTGACATCATCAGTGTTTAGAAAGGGGAATGTGCATCCTGTAGTGTGTTTTCCCAGTTGCCAAAAGGGACATTTCCCTCACACAGACTTGCACACACACACACACACTGAGCATTTGCAGGATTCAAACTCCTACCTAACTATATTATGACACTTGAGGGAGACGCATTAGCAGAGTGCACTATCCAAATTACTGGGCATCTGTTCTGCACCTGCAGTATTTATAGGGTGCTGACATCATTATTTCTACAGAGGTATGTACATCTAGTACTACCTGTCAGGTGGGGGATAGCATATATATGCATTTGCAGCCACCTACTTCAGGGTCAGATATGCACATCGCACTGGCAGGTTATGTCCTATACCATGCTTCGTGACCACAGGACCTGTAACACACAACACAACCAGTTCGGACCACCCCTCCCACATCCAGGACATGCACTTTGCTTCCCTGGGAACAGTGCCAAGATATGCAGGTGTTCACATACACCATTCCAGTTGTTAACGTCAGGTACAGGTATATTGTGTGTGGGAACTACTCAGGCCTCTACAACATTACCCTACAGCCACTACAATTTGTGAGTCCATGTGCTATGGCAGAACCACTCACCACAGCCACAAGGGGAATACATATTGCACCTGACCATCTGCAACATGGGTACTCACTGTTCCACACCACAGGTAGACCACCATTGTTGATATCTGACCATACCCACCTTTCCCTGGACATCCATATCCCATCCCCACCCCAGGCAAGGTTGTCACTGCAAACAAAGTGTATTTATCAAAAGCAGACTTTACACTTGTGAAGACTGGGGTGGAAGACTTCAAAGGACCCATGCTGGGGGAGTATACAGGCCACTCTGCATAATCCTTGACAATTGCATTCTATGAGCATGTGGAAGGTTTGCATTGATCATGCTATCCCAAATATACCCATGACTCCTCCACAACAGGACACCTGTCACGTGTACACCAGCCATATATGAGCTGTCCAACAGACAGAGTGAGTTAATACATTGCAGAGCAGTAGCCCACAGAGGGAGGACATCTCTGAACAGTACTGGCATGACACTTCAATCCCTCATAATCATCACGACAAAGTGTTGACAGTGAAATTGTCCAGACAATGCAGATAAGGCTCCCCTCAGTCTGTTATTGATGCCCACTTACTGTTAGAGGTCCTCACTCCAGCACACACCAACAACATGGATGTGGCTTAGCAAATTCAACCCCTGGGATCTCCACTGTGTCCCTTCTTGACAGAGGCACAGCACACTAGCCTCACATGGTGCCTTATGTGACCTACTTTACAGTGGCACAGTAGCCTACTGTACTGGGGAGGCAGACGCCAAGCACACTCTGGCTAAGCTGTCATTCCCTAGGGCAAACAGCCTAGTGTTGACCTCTACACCCATATGTTTAATTGTCAGATGCACAATATTTGTTGCTGATAGACTGTTTGCAGGTCTTTATTGCCATAGCATTCCCTGTTTCTATGAACAACTTGTGTATCTGTGGAAGATGTTTGAATATGAGAGGGATCCACTATATCACTTATGTCTCTGTAGTCATTTAACTGTGTGCACTGGGCAGATTGCTGTAATGTGGTTGGTTCCTGGAATAACACATACAAATACCAGATATGTGTGGCCAACTGCTAAACTGAGATTTGGCCTAAGTGTGTGAGCATGCCCAGTTCAGGCTTTCCATGGCATGTTGTCTGACATATGTCTCATTTATCAAAGTGTGCGAGCATGCCCAGTGTGAGCTTTCCATATGTTGAACTCTGCAGCCCACCACATTTGTGGATGAGTGTGAACTTCAACAATATCTCACGTTTATGGTTGTGTGTTGTGTGTCATGTTGTGTAGTTACTGTCCAACTGCTTTGTGTCTGAACACAACAGGGATTATACTGTGCCTGCAGGGTTTGCATGGGATACTTTTCATACAGTTGTCAACATCCTTTCATACTGACCTAACACTGTAGTACCGTATAGTGTACTGGTTCAGTACTTTCACTGTGGTGGACAGTATCCTGGGCTTTAGTCCTATCACTGCTTTACATTTTCATAGTGAGCACAACAGCCTGGTTAGGGGCCAGTTGTGCACATCTGACCATGTTGCATTATGTTCAGATATGAACTACTTAAACCAGGCTTGTCCAAAATTGGTAGTGTATTCCACAACATAGGTGTACATTGGCAAACACTAGCGATGTGCCCTAGGCCATTTCTAATGCTAGTCGGAGAGTGTGTTTGTCCTTTGACACACATTGTAAGTGGAATTTGCCATGACATATGTCATGGTTAGTATACTGTGCCTCCCTCTACCTGTGACATAACAGTGATACCCAGGGTAAACCTACCATCTCCCATCCACTCATCAAGATTCCTCTTGAGGAGAGTCGATGAGTGACTCTCTGGCTAACCTGTACTGGGAGTTTACTCAAGAGTGGGGGTGGCTTCTGTGTTATGGATCATTCAGTACAGCTTGTCCTATGTATGTCAGTGCTGGGGTTCAGGTCTCTCATGTGCATAGCTCACTGCCATTCAGATTGTACAAGGTGCAGCATGTTCATTGATTCCAGCTTGGACATGGCTTTATACATCAGGCACAGCTTGCCTCTGGGTGGGCAGTATGGCAGTGTGTGGAGCTGCAGTTTGTTTAATCAGGCAACACATGGCATCTGTTCAAGCTCTTTGATACTCCTGGTGAGGTACTTTTGGGGACTTTACAGTTGATGGAGGTGTCTGCTGAGGTACATCCCACAGGGGCTATTGTAGTCAATTGTAACGCTGATGAAGGATGACTGCAGAGCCACAATGACCTCCCTTATCTAGATCTGACAACCTTCATGATTAGGTGGGTATATGGTATGTTTCTGTAACCACTACAGCCACATGCTTGTCCAATGCAGGATATCTATCAACTTGTGTCCCCAGGTCTCTCATTACATGTTAAGTACTTAATGGGTTAACACCTATGTGGTAATTGGTGGGCACTTACTGTATATCCACAGGGGTTGACTATACACTTTTCTGCAATTAGCTTGCTAACATGGCTATGGCACCAGTTGTCTGTTTCTATGTGGCCCTTTTGTGGGATGCTTGTGTCAGCTGGAGGGTCAGATATGGTGGCCAGTTTGTAGTCCTCTGCAAACATGTTCAGACACAGTCCTTCCATGTTGGCCTGTACCTATGGGACATATATACCAAACGAGGGAGGTCCCAGGACCAAGCCTTGTGGGATGCCAGTTATATCTGGTTTGTAGTCTGACATGGCGGCAGCATGTCTGACCATGTCAGTTCTGTCCTTGGTCTGGTTTGCTGACATAGGGGTTTATATTTAAGCTGGTGAGCTTATCTATAATGAACACATGGGGTATTGTATGGAAGCCTTTGCAAGGTCCAGCTACGCTGTGTGGACCACATTGCCCTCATCAATGACCTTAATGACTGTTTCAAATGAGTCAAACATGTTTAAGGGGCAGGATCTGCACTTAAGAAAGCCACACTGGGTAGGGTCCGGTGTCAGTAGGTCCCCAATATCTTTATGTCTGCGGTACATGCTGATCCTTTCCATAGCTGTGCAGACCAAGCTTGTCAGGATTCTGGGGTGGTAGTTTGCAGTATCCATTCAGGCAACACCTTTGTTGAGAAGGACCACTGTTGTTGTACACTGCTCTTTGGGTACATATCCTGTGGTAAGGCTGACATTGAGCAGTAGTGTGATTTGGCATTCCATTCTTCTTGGAGTCCATGTTGGACTCAGCCCAGGACACCATCTCATACCATTGCTGCTGTGTGTTTTGCTTTGTAGATGCTGGCTGTTACCTCAGCATCTGCAATGTCAGGGGCCAGCAGTCTGCTGGGATAGATATTTTGCATTCTGGGGTTTGCACTGCACCTGTCAGGTTGGATGTTGGCAATATGTGTGTGTGTTTGGTATGTTGTTTGTAATATTTGAGTGATTCAGAGCATATCTGTGAATTCCCAACAAGGTTCCTACCATCAGTTAAGAAAGCCTTGTGATTATCCTTAGTGTCCTGTACAATTTTTATCTTCATAGGTTCATAGGTTCATACTAGGCTATCCACCCTAGGGCATTTATAAGCCTAGCCAGAGTGTGTGTGGCTTTCGCCACCCCTTGCTATGTGAATATTATGGCCATTTATGATTTACTTTACTGTACCTCTGTCTGGACGTGACACAGTGAAGACCCCCAGTGTACATCTACGATCATCCATCCACTTGGCAAGATTCCTGTTGAAGAGTGTCAGTGAGGGGCTCTGCCTAACATGGGGTGGGATTCTGTTCCAGGGTGTAGGGAGCCTCTGGGTTATGTATCTGTCCCTCCAGCACATCCTATTTCATTATGTGTTGAGGTTGACATCTCTCACTCTCACAGCTCCGATGGCTTTGGGTTTTCTGGGGTGGAGCATGTCCATTACTCCTGTGTTGGACATGGCCTTGTACAACAGGCATACAATGCCTCTGTGTAGGCAGTATGTGACTGCATTCAGCTGGAGTGTCTACAGCCAGGCAGCATATGACATATATTTGAGACCCTTTATCCTCTTGGTGAGGTACCTTTGAGGTCTTTCTAACTGCTGCAGGTGTCAGGTAAGGTACATCCTAAATGAGGCATTGTACTAGATTATGGGTCTGATAAGAGAACAGTATAGGGGCACAATGACCTCTGTTGATGTAGATGTGGATCCTTTCATGATATGGTGTCCAATATAGACAGTCTTCCTAGCCACATTGGCAATGTGAGTGTCACATAACAGGTTACTGTCCACTTGTGTCCCTAGGTCCCTGATTACTCCTTCCATACATAATGGTTTACCACCTATGTGGTAATTTGTGAGTACCTTGTTTGGTATTTGGTGAGACATTCATACTGTCCAGTGTCTTCAGGATGGCTGGGTGGGGTTCCTGTGTGTGAGAGTGTGGTCTGTAGCATACTACAGACTGTACAGCAGTTTTGCCTATGGTTAGTTGCACATGGGTGGTCTCCGATGCTTCGTGCATTGTCAGTTACCTGGACGTATGGGTGTCTGTGCTGAATATGGATACTCTCCCTCCTTTTATGTTTTGGTCCAGGTTTTGGGGCCATAACGCATGATATGAGATATAACCTGGTAGTGCTGGTGTGCTGTCAGGAGGCTTGCTGCAGGTTTCTGTCACTGCACGGAGATTAATGTTCTCCATACTGGGGAGGGCCTTGGGAGCATGCATATTGAGGTTTACACGTCTGGCATTGGTCAGCATTACCCTTATGTTTCTTTCCACTTATGTTTTCTAGGGTGGTGGGTTAGTCTTTTCAGCCTTGCCTACGAAAGGCTCTATGGAGGTGGCAAAAGCCTTATCCAATATCCAGACACCCAGGGTAACAGGTGCAAGCCATCCCTGGAACAGCAGAGTGGCTTGTCAAGCATGACATCCCAAGCAGACAGACATTGGATCCCCTTGGAATGACACCAGTAATTGTGCCACTTGTTAAAGCTGATCATTCTGTGTTTGTACTGTGGCATCATTCTTGGTGAGGGTAGGATGCTGCAAATGGTCAGTGTCATACCGGCCTGGACTACATAATCGGAGAGCTCATCTATGTCTCTTTTCATGTAGTCCGGGAGGTACATCTCAGGTCATTCACGCCAGCATGGACAATGACTGCATCATATTTCTACTTGCTTTGGGGTGACCTGCATACTTGTGTTATGTGGCGTATTGTAGCAGCCTACAGGCAGCTTACTGTACCCTTTGCCTTGTTCAGTCTGGTGAGCAGGACAGCAGTGTGTCTGACTATGGAGTCACCTATTACAACTGTATCAGGCATGTTGTTTCTCCTTCTGGCCTGTGACTGTTTGGCACACCAGCTTTGTGTACTATGTGTTGCATGTGCTATGTTTTGAGGTTGTGGTTGCTTGGGTGTCTGCTTTGGAGGCCTCTGTTGGTGTGGTGTGTTTGTAATTAGGGCCTCCGGGAATGTTTTTCTGTGTTTATGTCTTTGGTTTGCAGTTGTGAAAGGTCTATGTGGGACTGGGTTTGTGGTGTGTGTGGTTACCTTCTCCTCCTGACTAGTTTTGACAGTACTGAGTTGAGGGAGCTCAGCCTCCGGTTTGGATAAATGGTTGCATCTCTCACATATATTTGTATTTCTTGGGGGGAGTTGAGGGTTGTCTGTGTACTTGGGGCAGGTGTAACATTGCCTCAAGATTCACAGATTCAACTTGTTGTAGCTGGCCTTAGTGGATTGTATGTGTGGACATATTTTATTGCCATAATACTGATCAGTGAGTACTTCCCTTTTTATGTTTGCTCTATCATGTAGTAGCTTCCTCATTCTCTTGCATGATTTGGTAATGGCTGGAGTCCACCATGCCAGATGCCTGTGTGTATGGCATTGTGTCTTGTTTTTATTTGGGATTGCATAATCCAAGCATTCCTGGCAGTGTTCATGGAATGCCTGTATAACAGGTTCTGAGGTGTGGCCCATATTTTGCACCTGCACAGGGTCTTTAATGGATTCCACATCAGTTTGGAGGAGTGCAACTTTTGCTTTACACATGTTTTCATTGTGGTTTTCTGGCCAGGGACTGTGGTCAGGATGTGTATATCCAGTGTGATTACTCTATGGTCTGGTCTTACCAGTGAGGGATACACTTCTCATCTTGCCATCCAGTACCCATGTTGCTGATTATCACATCCAGTATGCTTACCCCTCTTGTGGGAGTGGTACGTTGTTCGTGGGCATTTTGGTTTATGGATTCTAGGAACTTTTGTCCTACAGTGTTGGAGCTAGTATAATGCTCCCAGTCTATGTCTGGGTATTTTCAGTCACCCAATATAATGTGGTTTGGAGGGCTTGATATATTCATGTATTCCAACATAGGCCAGGTGCAGTTCCTGGTGTTAGGATGGTAGTCTGTAGCAGGCTATAAACTGGGAGGCAGTTTTAGCCACTGTTACTTGACCATGGCTAGTCCATGCTGCTTCTTGTTGTGGTACCAACATGAGGGCGTGGTTATCCTTGACAATTATTGCTAGTCACCCTTCTTTTGTAGCTTGTTCCATGTTTTGAGGCTGTACAGCACAGTATGAGGTGTAACCTGGTAGTGTTAGGGTGCTGTTGTGAGCCTTGACCCAGTTTTCTTTTACAGGACAGATATCAACATTCTCCATACTGGGGGAGTTTAGACTGCATGCAACTTGCTGTTTAGACTTTTGGCATTGGGTAGCATTACATTTAGGTTCTTATCCCTTGTGATACCTATGGAGGTGGGTTTGTGTTTTGAGCCTTACCTATTCAGGGCACGCTGTGGGTAACAACAGCCTTTGCCAGTATCCATAAGGCCTGGACTGATAGGTGCATGCCACCCCTAGCAGGTGGAGCATCATGTCATGCTCAGCATGTCATCCCAGGCTGGCACACATTGGATCCCCTTTGACTAACTGCAATACTTCAGCCAATTATTGCAATTGATCATCTCATCGTCATATTGTGGCATCATGCTTGGTGAGGGTAGGATGTTAGTCAGGGTCATCAAGTGTGCATATACTACATGGTGTTACATTGCTTAACACATGGCATTCATGCCTCAGGTGGTGCTGCAGGGCTGCCTCTGTCGGATGCACATACTACACTCCCTGTACATGTTTGAGAGCAGGTTATGTCATTTTAGGCATCCCTGTTATTATATGAGTGAGTCAGAGCGGTATCATTCCCAGGGTTCCTACTGAGCCAGTGTATGTGCTATGCGTTGCCTCTTTGCCAAGGCCAGGGCATACTGGGCATGCCTCCTTCTGCCTACTGGGGCAGGCTCAGGTTGTTCCTCCTCCGAGTCACGCTCTGCCTGTGATGGCCTTGGCAATGGTGGGGGGCTGTTTGGCCCGGCCCTATGCTGGTCCTGCTGCAGCTGTTTTCGCAAGATCATATTATGTAGCATAGCACATACCATGACAATTTGGGTACATGTAGTTGGTGAGTACTGCAAGGCTCCACCAGATGTGTCCAGACACAGGAACCGTGACTTGAGCAGCCCAAACACACGCTCTATTACATTACGTGTTTGTGCGTGTGCCTCATTATGGTGTTCCTGTTCAGGTGTGTGTGCATTTCTGATGGGTGTCATCAGCCACGGCTTCAGTGCATAACCTGCATCCCCCACTAGGTGTCCATGTGGGATGTCCCCATTGGCAAATGTCTGGTACAGCTGCGTCAAATGCCAGATATGGGAATCATGGTAGCTCCCAGGGCAGCCAGCACACACATTCATTATTATGCCCTGGGCATCACACACGACCTGGCAGTTGATGGAGGGGAAGCCCTTGCGGTTAATGTAGGCCCTACCCCGCTCACCAGCTGGTGCTTTGATGCATATGTGCATGCAGTCTATTGCACCCACTACCTCAGGGTATTCTGCTATTTGCTGGAAGAGACGATATTGCTGGCCAATACCTCATGGGCATTGGGGAAATATACATGATCACCGACATGTGCTGACATGGCATCCAGAAACTGGTGCAGTACCCTGGAGGCTGATGCCTGTGATATCCCCATCATATCACCAGTTGGTCTCTGGAAGGTACCTGTTGCTAGTATTCTTAGGCCAACACATACCTTGGTTTCCACTGGGATGGGTTCCCTCTGTTGGTTCTGTGTGTGAGGCGTGGCCTGCACAGCTCGACAATTTGCTGCAGGAGGTCTCTGTCCACTCTATAGCGCTCTACTATCTCCAGCTCATGTAACCCGTGGTAGGTGACCCTGGGCCTGTACACTCTTCTCCGTCTCCTCACTGTGGGTTGTCTGGCACCATTTGCATTGTCACCACCCTCAGCAAGTAGCCTATGTCTCCTTATGACAGCTATGGCAGCCCCTAGCATTTCTGCTCTGAGTTCAGCTTTTTCAGTTTTCACTTCTAATAGCTTACTCCTGTCTTGCAGTGTCTCTTGAGAGAAACATCCTGCACTGCTGTTTGCAGAGTTTTAAGTGCTTGGCTGAGCTACTATTCTGCCTGTGTAATTGCCTGCTTCTCATTGTTTTCACCTGCTAGCTCCAGCAGTATTCCCTGCTAGCTTCCTACTAATTCTGTTGCTTCCTTTTTCCTTTCTGTTTCCTCAGGGGGGAGCAACGTGCATACCAGCAGAAACACGCTCACAGTGGCTTACACGCGCGCACACATACTTACACGGTTTAGAATCGTCTTATTCGGGTTAAAACGCGCAAACACCAGCGCAAACAGTCTTACAAGTCTGCCAACAGGCTCCCACATGCTCAGTCTGCCTTACACGCGCGCACACTGCCCTACTCGCGCCTCATGCCGCGCACACGTGCGCATGCACGCCCAGCAAGAAACTTTGGTGTAAGCAACAGTGTACACCTTCCAGTTCTTGACTTTCCCATGCTTATCTTGTGGCACTCCTCTTTCCATGATATGTGTCTGACATCTGTCATGTAACATTGACCTCCAATGAACTGCATTTCTTTCTGCCATTCCCCCCTGTGATGTCACCTATCTCCTACTCTATTCCTCCCCCTTATGTATCTCTTACACTACTCAGAATGTGCTCATTTGCTATGTGACAGTGGAATTCAGTATCCTAACACTCATTTACATCAGATTGCCTACTACTGCTTAGTTACATGTCTTAGACTCAGCTTCCCCCCTTAGCAACCACTAAACGGTGGCCATGTTGTTTTTGGTCTGCTGGTCCCTACATTGTAAATCCATGTATTGCATAAAACCCACATTTGTCGGTTTATAACCTTCATTTTTATGTTTTATACAGCGCAGCCCGTTTGCGCGGGGCTGCGCTGCGTTTAAACATCGGCAATCGCCAAAAAAAAAATATTTATTTCTTATATTTGCATCGGGGTACCTTGCCAATGGCCACATATTTGGCCATTGGCATGCTGCCTGACACATATGCACCCTTTATTTGGAGCTGACATGGCTCCATTGTGTTTTTTGCAGAAACGTACTCAGTTGTCAACTGAGTACATTTCTGCAGCTAAAACGGCTCTTACACGGGCTGCTTTGGGCTTCCTGGATCACTAATCTACCTCATTTGAATGCCTTTTGGCTGCAAGTGAGGTGATTAGCATATCCACGCCCATTCCGTGTAAGAGACGTTTTAGCTGGTCTCTTACACGGAATTTAGGGCTGTTCCTGGATCGCGAGGGCTGCATGGAGTCTTTCTGCCCATTAACTGCAGGCTGCATGCCTAACAGTGGACTTGTGTTTTGATAAAATGGAGTCATTTTAGCTTTAGAATAGGAAAAACATGCAATTATTACATGCTTTTACGGATGTTCTTGATTTTTTTTACCTGTATTATGCTATATATCCTTTAGGAAATTGTTTACATTTTTATCATCTAGAGTCTAGTTGATGATATTTTTTTCTTTTTCTAAGTTTATTCAAACATTCAATAATGCATATGAATCAGAACTGTGATCATTCTCAAACCACTGATTCATTCACCTTAAGATTACTTATTTTAAAAAAGTACTGCCATCTCAAAACTGAAGAATGAAACCACAGAGAAGGATATGGAACTGCAAGTTTTATCATCCAGCCTCAATTTGAAGATCCACAGCACAATAATATTTTTTTGATTATATGGGCTGCTTTTAAATCTAAACTCAGAGGTATTTTATTAGTAAAAGAACACATCTAAAAATGTGGGAAAAAATTCAATTCATGAAAAATGCATCTCACGGCTTGGCAGCAAATCTCATCATTGCCATGACCATGATCAATGTAATTCTTTCACAACGGCAAACCTAAAGGATGAATAATAAAAACACTAAAAAATAAAAAAATCATCCACTTGTAGGCAAACGAAGCAGAACAGATGAATAAAAAAACACCCAGTTTTATTTTATCACTTTCTACATAATAACATAGTAACAGTCTCATTAACCCATTAATTCAAATTAGAAAGACAACATTTGTTTAAAGAAACAGTCACATGTACAAAAAACATTTAATACATATAGTATCATTAAGTCCAGGATATTTATCAGATAGCATTCTTAGATGCCATAAAATTTCTTTCCTTAGCAACTGTTTTTTTTAATTGCCCCCTCTATATCCTCAGCAATGTTCTAACATAGGAAAAATAAAATTTCTAGAAAGAAGAACATGTCAAAGTATGCTTTTATAGTGCTTTATTGTAGTCCTTAGACCTGATAGATTACAAGTGTTCCTAGATCCTATTGAACATCTTCCTGGTGGTCATGCCAATATAAAGTCCTTCACAGTGGGAGCAAGTTGCAATATAAACCAAACCCACTGAATTACAATCATAGTAGGAATTAATTCTAATACTTCTTTTCATGTGTGAAAGGCTAACTGATGGGCCCTCATAAATAAAATTGCGCACACTGCAAATTCCATATTTATGCATGCCATAATTTTCCATAGTGCAAAGTAAAACTTTTTTTTGTGTCAGCATTTTCTAGGGACTGCCTACTAGACTTAGGTCTCTCACACACAAAATTAGATGTTCCAACAGCCTGTTATACATCAGGGTTACCTTTAAAAATTCTGCAATTCCACCAATAATTTATTTTATGTCCTTGTCACCAAAAGTCATACATAAAATAAAGCTGTTGATAAATTTCTTATTAGTGTCTGACTAGATCTATAAAATTTTAACAAATTCAAATTTAGTTTGCATGCTAAGTTATACATCGTTAAAATTAATATATTTCCAAGGTTATTTTACTTCTGCAATTCAATATCTTACATCTCATTAATTTCTTGAAGCAGCAAATAAGGCTACCTAGATTTGTTTTCTTTCAGAAAACAATAATCAGTTTCAATAATCATTCAGATCAAAAATAGAACAGGGGCCTGAAATTACCTAATGTGCTTCTTTACTGTATGATTTCAAGCAAAGTTAAATTACTAAGCATTTCTAATTAAGTGTAAGATCCAAAATACCCCATAGATTACAAAGATTGGTTCTCTCATAAATAATATAAATATTTCAGAAATCAATTATTTTCACTGATGAAATCACACATTTTCACATTTTCATGACATTTTCTTCGTGCATCACGCTATTTTTTATTATATAATATTTTAGATATTAATATTTGATAATCATAACTGTTTAACTAGAGTTGATTCCTTCAAGGAATTCATATTGTTATGCTTATTGATAATGCTAACATCTCACTATTTAATGCATCGTTAAGACTATTGCACTTTGCTATTTTAGAATATCTTTGCTTCTATCACATCATAGAAATGAAGACACTAATTTCAATAGAAATGACATTTCACAACTTAAATTAGTAAGAGCTGTACCTAAATTGAATTTGGTTTTTAGGTATGACTTCAATAAATTCATACTGGCTGCACAATGTTCCTTTTGTTTCTTTATAATTCAGGATTAAGTTTCAGTAATGAACACCCATATTTCACATTATTGGCCATCACAATGAAAATAAACATCTATGCACTAGGTAACAATTTGGAGTAACACATTCATAAATCTGCCATATTCTAAATTTATACAACAGCAGTCCATACAGTTATACAATGCCTACATAACGTCCCACAAGTCTGCTGTTTAGAATAAATTAATATTGCCCAACTGCAATAGTAAAGACTTAGTAGCAGATTTGTTTCACATTTTTGGACCTGCAAATCCATTAAGCCTATTTGGTCTTTTCACTAGATACTCTTAAAAAGTTCTTGATTATCAGAGATAACATAATTTTAAGCTGTATATCTGTCTGCTTAATATACCTAGTGGACATGACATAAATGAATATTTTATATAATTTGTATAACTTAAGCTTGAGTTAAATTTCTTGTTACCAAACATTGGATAAAGTGCACTATCCATTATCAAAGACTACTCAGTAGAAGTCCACCTATGAAGTGTAACCAAATTACTTCCAATCTGTGTAAAAACACCTTGGGTTTCCCCTTACAACATACCACAGACCTAGAAGGAGCAAGCCAATCAAATAAGTAAGTAAATAAATAAACAGTCATTTAGGCATGTTTGCTCAACATTGCTGATGTAGCAAACTGTATTTGCAACCATTTGACGATATACATAGCCACATACATCTCTTAGCTCAATACTGTGGTCCCAGAATAGGCTAGACAGAATGCAGAATTACTCCAGAAAATGCAGGGCAGGGATACTCTGCCTCCTCTCATTGTATAGGTTTATCTTTTTACACCTGACACACCACAGCAAAGTACTGTTTAACAGATATTGTTGGCTCCTGATATCAATATTCTTAGCAGATGGTCCAGGACTCAGGACCTGCACTGCTATGCCTGAGGCCCATGAGTGGTTTTGCAAGTACCTCATGGAGCACATGGACAGTGTAGAAAATTGATCTTAAGTCTCTGAATTGCAAATCTTTATTCTGATATAATATGTACATCTGGAATCTACCCAAGGCTTTTTGAATAAGATGCACTCAATCATGATATCTTTGACCCTAAACTGAACAAGCTGCTACACAAATTCCATGATCCATATCCATATTCATGTCCATTAGCACATAAACCTAGTAGATGTATACAGTGCAGATTTTGGTCACTGTGTGTGAGATGCCTGCTCACAGCTATGGCATGACCATGCATGCCACATCTGCATTCAGCATCACTGCAACTGGTGATGCCCCAGACCATCCACATTTGCACAGTTGATATCTGATTATGGTATGGGTATGAGGTAGTGTACCCATAGAATCCTACATGATTTCTTTTTGTTTCTTTTTGATGTGGGCATTCCCATGCAAAAAGGTATCATGCCTTTCCTAGAAGTGTCTACTTCTTGGATGAGTTTGTATTGTGAACATGGATCCAATGTGGGAGTAGCTATGTTGACTGATGTTCTATCTGTGCTGCCATTAATGCACATGTACAACTAGGGTTACCACCTATCTCTGCTTGCGAGGGACAGTCTCTCTTTGGGTAGTGGTACCCTGCAGGTAAAAAAATGGTAAATGACAAAAAATACTTCCTAAGTTTTCTTTAATAGTTGTATAAAACTGCTATTTTGTATCCGAAACACCTAAATATTATAAAAAAAATAGCATAAGCAACTTGAACACTGGCAGAATAAGCTTTTATTTTAGCAAAGAATGTGAAGTTCTGTCCTTTGCACTGGCTGTGTCTATGTTTTGTCCTGCAAAATCTCACATTTCTACAAAAAATGTCCCACCTTTGCTTTTGAAAAGGTGGCAACCCTATGAACAACACTTCCACTTTTATCATAGAACTACATGTACATTGTGGGGACATTGCTAATGGCATCAGGGTTAACTATTTGGTGTGCTTAGTTAATTTCCAGAAGTTTATTTTTGCTGCTGCTGTCTTTGTTATTTTTATTTTTGTTTTATTATTTTTTTTTTTTTTTGCTGCTATGGGTCGTGTTAAGTTATTAAGTCTAGGCAAAGCTCTGTTTAGCTACTGTACTCTAACATTGGTTGATACTGAACTCAGGTCTTGTAAGCACTGAAAAAGCTTCATTATCAGCTTTTATATATACTCCAGCATGCTTGTGATAATAAATACTACTTGTTTGAACATCATGTATATTGTTATCTTTGTCCTTCTAAGTCCATGTTTGCCAATTTCACTTCAGGTTAATTGTATTTTTGCTCATTGCAATCTTCCATACTTGTTAAATTCAAATAAAATGTCTGAAAAAAGTACTGTAGAATTGTAATATTCTCCAAATGACTTCCTAATCACAGTACTGAATGTTTTACAGATTATAATATTAACAACTCCAATAATTAGGTCTCACTTCTCCAGATATAGAAAACATCATTTGGAGCAATTTATTTACTTGTGCCATCTACCAAACAGAGCTAAAATCCAAGTGGAAATAGATACAGCACCTTATTTAAATTAGCAATTGCCTTACTCTTACTAGTCTTGGCAATAATTTTGAATGAACATTTAACACAGACATTTGTCTATAATGTTCCAAATACTGACCAGAAAAATCTCTTCCATTTGCGGCTCACATACGATATAAAATATTCCAAACTGTATAAAGAAAATGCACAGCATGCATAATAAGAATATCCACAAACATTTCTTAAAATCCACTGTAGATGCTCAAGAGTGGGTGCCTTACCCACCTTAAGATGCTTTATTGTATATTGTATACCTAATATTTGTAATATTTGTATTCAAAATATTCACTTCTTTCTGTTTTGCTTTGAAAATCTTTCTTTCTAATTGGCCATTGGATTTTATTTGTTAAAATTGTTCATGGCATGTTGTTCTAAGTCTGTGTGGTCATCTGGGTTCCACTCATTGTCCAATATACTTACCAGGTAATTTTTCTAGCCTAGCCTGTCCCCTTGTTTTATCACAGTACATAAACCAATCCTTCCTACAGGTGACTAGCCTATTCTTAATACTTGACTTGTGTTTGACTTCTCTGTAAAGGAAAATGCAGCACAGGTGTTTATATTTTTGATAACTTATTGTTAAGGAATTAATTACAACATCATCAACCTTATCAGTTTGCTTGAGCTTATGACATGAAGTCATACTTGAGTGAATTCTGTAGGTATCTAATACAGCAACTGACTGCATCTCATTTATTGGCAAGTACAACTGTTTGGTCTTTATTCTGCTGCCAATAACAAAGTAATGTGCTTCTCATATGAACTACAATATCTCCATCCAATAACCATTGAGAAGAAAAATGCTTCCTATATCCAGAATAATACAAGATTATATTTCAGTAACATATGTTAAATCTTCAATGCACTGGGGAATGAAGTTCAAAAACCGACACAAAAATGGCCAAAAAGAAACTAAAAACTGTAAAACTCCATGAGTCACCAAATAAGAGACAGATGAAGGAAGACACTTTATTAAACAATCCGTTATTCACACAAATTAACACTGTCAATACAACTAATGCGTTTTTGTATAAGACACTTCGTCAGATAAAAAATATCACATTCAAATGCTATTTAAATATTGTGACATCATAGCAAAACCATAATTCATTGGATGTTACTAATGAATTACAAATCTAATGAATAAAACCCATTAAACCAATAGAATTAATTAAAAATTAAAAATTAATTAACCTATGCAGAATAAACTGATGTGGGGCTAATGAACCTTAAAAACAAATAAAATCTAAAAAATACTTGTGTATTTTATCAGTGTAGAATTATAAAAAATCCAATTTAAAACCTCACATGTTATAACTAATATACATATGCCCCACAGTGGAGAAATGTGGTCATGGACAAGGAAAAAAACCTTAAAGCTTAGCTGATCTAAGTTTCAAAACAGGAATAATAGACAACATTCCATTTAAACCAGGATGCCTATTAGCCTCCAAAATGATTTGCCAGAACAATTCTCTGTACTCCAACCTAGTCTCCCACATTCCACCCCTGATTTCTTTGGGGACCATCTCTAAAACATGAAAATTGTAACTGGCCTGTGTGCAAATCAATTTATGGCGGAATAAAGCATTTTTAGAATTAGCTTTATTTATTTCATAATTATGTTCGTAAATCCTGGTTTTTAATTTGCGTTCGGTCTTCCCTACATAAAATGAACCACATGTTCTACATGTGGCTAAATACACTAAGCCTGAACTATTACAGTTGGCATAGAAATTAGAGGTAATGGGTCTATTTCTACCTTTGATCATCACCGATGATGCATTAGTAATGTATCTACACTGAGAACATGCTCCACATTTAAATGTGCCTTGTTTTAATCTATTACCCTTAGGTCCATTGGAATTCCTAAATTCAAACAACCTCTTAAAATTTAAATCACGTCTGTAGGTGAAATGTAGAGGTCCCAAGACCTTAGCATCAATATTAGAAAATTGCTGGAACCTTTCCCATTCACGATGCACAACTCTCCTAATAATATTAGAATCCCCATTAAAATCTAAAATATATGCCTCTTTAACATCATGGGCCTTATTGTGCAAAGTGGAATTTACAGGTAATGTATCCGTAATCAGATCTTGTCCCAAAATAGGTGCAAACCTACTCCTTCTCCCTTCCTGTACCTCTTGTTCCACCTGGGTTATTAAATCAGGTGGATAACCCCTATTTCTAAACATCTCACTAAAATTTTTACACTCAACATTGAATTCTGCGTCATTTGAAGTCATGCGACTTATCCTGACCAGTTGTCCCTTAATGAGGTTTCTCTTCTGAAAATAGGGGTGCCCACTACTAAAATGGAGGTATGAATTGGAGAAGGTCGGTTTCCTATAAATTCTAGAACTAAAACAACTTTCCCCCTTGGATATAGTAAGGTCTAGAAAGTTAAGAGTGTAATGGTCTATATTATAAGTAAAATCCAGAAAATCTGTAGTATTCTTGATATAACTTAGGAATTCCTGAAATCTCTGTTCTGTATCTATCCAGAGAATACAAATATCATCTAGGAAATGTTTATAAAGAGACCAACTACCTCTGAACTCACTATTGATAATAAAATGATGTTCCCAACATGAGAGCACTATGTTGGCATATAAGGGTGCACAACCTGCTCCCATTGCCACTCCCTTTTTCTGTCTATAAAACTCCCCCTCAAAATACATTAAATTATTGTTTAATGTTAATTCCATGAAAAGGAGAATGTTGTTAAAGTCAGTAGATGAAAATTCGCCATACATCAACATGTATTCCTCTAACCATTTTAGGCCTATCTCATGGGGGATGCATCCATATAAATCTACTATATCAAGAGTTACAAAAATCAAAGGTTCTTTACATAATTCTGCTTTAAGAAATCTTAGTAAATCCCATGAATCCTTTAATACTGTTTTTCCTTCAAAAGCTAACTTTATAAGCTTAGTATCAATATAGTGTGATAAAGGAGAAATAATTGAACCTTCAGATGACACCACCAATCTTAGCGGTGGATCAAGGATGGTTTTATGGACTTTGGGAATACCAAAAATGGAAGGGACTCTCAGACGTTGATTATACAAAAAATTATGCAATTCAAAATCTAAGGAACCTTCCATTAATAAATCATCTAATAATAAATGGATCTTAGCATTTGCCATATTGACCTCATTCACTGATGAGACTATATTTAATAGAATTTTGTAATTCTTCTTTCATTTTAGCTTCATATAGGATGGTGTCCATGACAACCGTACCTCCCCCTTTATCTGGTTGCATAATCCTGATGGTACTGCCCCTTTTCAATTCTTCTAAATAACATTTCTCAATAGTAGTTAAGTTCGAACAAATTTTATGATTTTCCACCCCTCTTCTAATCTCCCTCTCAAGAATCATTTCCAAGTTTTTTAATTGGGGGTGCAAAGGTGGGTTAAACGTCCCTTTTCTTCTTAAAGGTGAATTCAAATAATTCTCTCCTCCGGTATTCCCGAAATATAAAGCCAAGTTATTTCTCCTAATAAATAATTTTAAATCTACAATACTCCTCACTATGTCTGTTTTTCTAAATGGTACATATTTGAAGCCCTTAGAAAATAAATTGAAATGTCCCTTATTGATAAAAATATGACTGTAGTTAAAAATATTGTAACCTAAATATGTATGAACATTGTCTGATACTGAAATAGAATCCCCAAGGTTTTTTTCTTTGTTCTCCCTATCATTCTTTACCTGTAGTATTGTTGCTTGTAGTTGTAAAAGGTCCGTGGTTTGTTCCGTATCCGATCGGACCTCCTCAGTGGAGGAGCATATGACTGGTCTAAAGGGGATTCTCTCTGACCTCTAAACTGATGGTAATGATTGTCTAATAAATGGTTATTCGTTTCCCCTTCAGACAGTAAACAATTATCAATGTTCTCTCTATAAGGCATCCTAAATAATTTTGGGCGTGGATAAGCTATACCCTCTTCGTATTCCTTAAGATCTCTCTGTATTTTATTTTGCTTTCTATCCATGTTCTCAGTGCATTTCTTATCTATGTGTGCAAAAATATCATAATATTTGGCTTTTTCCTCTTCCACTGTAAACAATAAATCATTCAATATGACCACATTAACCTTCTCCATTTCTTTCAATAAATAAGTTTTTACTTTTTCATTTTCTTCTATAATGGCCCCCACAATATCAAGACCACATTTATCAAAAATCTTTATAAGGTGGGTATGGAAGTCCGAACCAGGTGGTACTCTGTTAGGAAACTTCCAAAGTCTCAAACCTTTCGGAACAATTTTGTGTTTAATACCCTCGTTCAAATAAACATTGTCACATTCTAGTCCCTTGAACTTGTCCATTAAAGAGTATAAATAATCTAAGTTCTCCCTATAAGTGGGAGTATAATGATTTTTGTAACTCTTGATATAGTAGATTTATATGGATGCATCCCCCATGAGATAGGCCTAAAATGGTTAGAGGAATACATGTTGATGTATGGCGAATTTTCATCTACTGACTTTAACAACATTCTCCTTTTCATGGAATTAACATTAAACAATAATTTTATGTATTTTGAGGGGGAGTTTTATAGTGGCAATGGGAGCAGGTTGTGCACCCTTATATGCCAACATAGTGCTCTCATGTTGGGAACATCATTTTATTATCAATAGTGAGTTCAGAGGTAGTTGGTCTCTTTATAAACATTTCCTAGATGATATTTGTATTCTCTGGATAGATACAGAACAGAGATTTCAGGAATTCCTAAGTTATATCAAGAATACTACAGATTTTCTGGATTTTACTTATAATATAGACCATTACACTCTTAACTTTCTAGACCTTAGTATATCCAAGGGGGAAAGTTTTTTTAGTTCTAGAATTTATAGGAAACCGACCTTCTCCAGTTCATACCTCCATTTTAGTAGTGGGCACCTCTATTTTCAGAAGAGAAACCTCGTTAAGGGACAACTGGTCAGGATAAGTCACATGACTTCAAATGATGCAGAATTCAATGTTGAGTGTAAAAATGTTAGCGAGATGTTTAGAAATAGGGGTTATCCACCTGATTTAATAACCCAGGTGGAACAAGAGGTACAGGAAGGGAGAAGGAGTAGGTTTGCAACTATTTTGGGACAAGATCTGGTTACGGATACATTACCCGTAAATTCCACTTTGCACAATAAGGCACATGATGTTAAAGAGGCATATATTTTAGATTTTAATGGGGATTCTAATATTATTAGGAGAGTTGTGCATCGTGAATGGGAAAGGTGCCAGCAATTTTCTAATATTGATGCTAAGGTCTTGGGACCTCTACATTTCACCTACAGACGTGATTTAAATTTTAAGAGGTTGTTTGAATTTAGGAATTCCAATGGACCTAAGGGTAATAGATTAAAACAAGGCACATTTAAATGTGGAGTATGTTCTCAGTGTAGATACATTACTAATGCATCATCGGTGATGATCAAAGGTAGAAATAGACCCATTACCTCTAATTTCTATGCCAACTGTAATAGTTCGGGCTTAGTGTATTTAGCCACATGTAGAACATGCGGTTCATTTAATGTAGGGAAGACCAAACGCAAATTAAAAACCAGGATTTATGAACATAATTATGAAATAAATAAAGCTAATTCTAAAAATGCTTTATTCCGCCATAAATTGATTTGCACACAGGCCAGTTACAATTTTCATGTTTTAGAGATGGTCCCCAAAGAAATCAGGGGTGGAATGTGGGAGACTAGGTTGGAGTACAGAGAATTGTTCTGGCAAATCATTTTGGAGGCTAATAGGCATCCTGGTTTAAATGGAATGTTGTCTATTATTCCTGTTTTGAAACTTAGATCAGCTAAGCTTTAAGGTTTTTTTTCCTTGTCCATGACCACATTTCTCCACTGGGGGGCATATGTATATTAGTTATAACATGTCAGGTTTTAAAATGGATTTTTTATAATTCTACACTGATAAAATACACAAGTATTTTTTCGATTTTATTTGTTTTTAAGGTTCATTAGCCCCCATCAGTTTATTCTGCATAGGTTAATTAATTTTTAATTTTTAATTAATTCTATTGGTTTAATAGGTTTTATTCATTAGATTTGTAATTCATTAGTAACATCCAATGAATTATGGTTTTGCCATGATGTCACAATATTTAAATAGCATTTCAATGTGATATTTTTTATCTGATGAAGTGTTTTATACGAAAACGCATTAGTTGTATTGACAGCGTTAATTTGTGTGAATAACGGATTGTTTAATAAAGTGTCTTCGTTCATCCGACTCTTATTTGGTGGGTCGTGGAGTTTTACAATGAAGTTCAAAGCCTAAAGTAGGCTATTTAGTATTTGCATCTATTCAGTCCCGGGTCATAAACCATATCATCAAACCAAGTATCCTATGCTTTCTTTAACAAAAAGTGATAAAAGGAATGATTAACAGCTGAATCACATAATGGTAAGGAAATAAATGCATTATTATTCCTTACATTTAATGTATGTGAAGTAAAGGAAATTCCCAAAGTTGCTCGAAAACATGACATTTTAAACATCTCTAAATTAGTAGAATATCACCACTCATCAACATTTATTCAGTGGAATAAAGAATAAGGTTCTTTATTCTTTCCTTGTATGACCAGTGCCTAACAGATGTAGTTTGCCTTGTAAAACAGATCTGCACCCTTTTTACCTTTTAATTGTATAATATTTTAAACACAAAAAAGCTCACAATATTCTTGCAATGGTCTTCCAAGTGTTTTATAGATTGCAAGCAAAACACTGTGACCTGCTAATAATACATCTGAATACATTCTTTAATCTACCATAAGATCTCTTATTACCTCATTCAAGTGTTTATCAAAACATAACCTGTCATCTACCATAATACCTTGGTGTCTTGAGCAGTATGCCACAGTTAAGATTTTATAATTCAGAGAATAAGGATAGCTATGATTATTTAAACTAAAGTGTAAAATCAGGCATTCTTCAGTATAAACCCCTTATCCACAGCCTTTGGACCATTCCATTAATGAATCGAGGAATTTCTGAACTTCATTCTAGTCAGAAATATTATTGACAATAGCACCACTCTTGGTATCATCTGCAGATTTACTCAACTATGAATTTCCTAAAACAGACATTCCAGATATAAAAAGCACAGACAACAATAGACCAAATATGGACACCTGTGGGACTCCTACCTTAACTGCCCTACCAGATGAAAACTTATTCTGTAACCTTACATAATAAGTCATATTTTAAAACCAGCAACTAACCAATTTAACAATATAGGAATTAACATTTGATTTATTTAAAGTCATAATAATAGGAGACTTTAATAAGGCAGATCTGAAAGAAGTACTCCCACACTTTGACATATTTAAAATCATAATAATAGGGGACTTTAATAAGGCAGATTTGAAAGAAGTACTCCTACACTACCATTAGTATGTGGACGTTCCCACTAGGGGACAAGGTGTATACAAACTACAAGGCAGTGCAACTTCCACAAATGGGAAATTCTGACCATTATACCATCTTGCTATCACCAGCCTATAAACTGACACTGATTAGAGAGAAACCCATGAAGAAACAAATCAGGGTCTGGCCAAAGGAGCCACGGAGGCCCTCCAAGACTGCTTTAAAAGAATAAACTGGGATATGTTCAAGGAGGCAGCCACAGTAAATCAGCATATGAACATATATGAATACACAGAGGTCGTGATGTCATACATTTCAAACTACATCGATGAAGTAACAAGCATCAAGAGCATTACTATCAGAGCTAACCAAAAGCCATGGCTCACACCTAAGGTATATAAGCTTCTGAAGGAGAGAAACACAGCTTACAGGGCTAAGGACAAAGCAGCCCTAAGTGTAGCAAGAGGTACTCTCTGGGGAGGGGTATAAAGGAGGCTAAGAGGGAGTTTGACAGAAAGGTACAGAGCCACTTTGATGACATGAAGGATACAAGGAGATTATGGCAAGGCATAGAGGAGATCACTGACTACAAAATCAGGTCAGCACAGTTTGAGGACAGCATCAAATTCCTGGATAGTTTGAATACCTTCTTTGGAAGATTTGAGGAGAGAAACAACAGGTTGACACTAAAGATACCCACTGATGAGAAGGATGCTATGCTCACACTCAGTATAGAATAGGTGAGAAGAGAGCTAAGGAAGGTGAACCCCAGGAAGGCTGCTGGCCCAGACAACATACCTGGCAAGGTGATAAAAGGCTGTGCTGATCAAATGTGCACAGTATTCACAGAGATTTTTAACACCTCTCTTGCCATGGTGAAAGTACCCTCATGCTACAAGGAAACAAACATCATTCCACTGCCTAAGAAAACCTCCCCCTCCAGCCTTAACAACTACAGACCAGTCAGTCTGACATCCACTGTTATGAAATGGTTCAAGCGGCTGATAAAAAAGCATTTGTCATCGGGCCTATCTCCAAAATTTGACCCTTTGCAGTTTGTTTACAGAGCCAACAGATCCCCGGCTGATGCCATATTATTAGCGCTACACAGCTCTCTTGAACATTTAGAGGGCAATGACAACTATGTGAGGATGCTGTTCATAGATTTCAGTTCAGCATTTAATACGGTGGTACAAATGCAACTGATAGAAAAACTGCCATATATAGGAGTCAGTAAACATCTCTGTAACTGGATTCTGGACTTCCTGATTGAGAGGCCACAAAGAGTGAGTTTGGGTAAGAACTCATCAAAGTGCATTATGATTAACTCCGGGGTTCCATAGGGATGTGTTTTCAGTCCACTGTTATTCACCATCCTGCCCCATGAATGCTATATCATCAAGTTTTCTGATGATACCACAGTCATGGGGCTCATCATAAAGGAGGATGAAACAGCATACAAAGAGGAGATGGCATCTCTTTTCAGTTGGTGTGAGGGGAGCAATCTTGACCTGAATGTACAACAAGATCAAAGAGATTATCATTGACTTCAGGAAACAGAAAACAAATCATCCAGCACTCATGATCAATGGTGAGAAGAGGGTTAAGTGTACAAAATTCCTAGGTGTACATATATCAGAGGATCTCTCGTGGTCGAGTAACACCAACCAGCTGATCAAGAAAGCACACCAACACCTCCATTTTTTGAGAAGGCTCAAGAAAGCTAAGCTCCAGTCTCATATCCTCTCCACCTTCTATAGAGGTGCTATTGAGAGTATCCTCACTAGCAACTTCACAGTGTGGTTTGGAAGTTGTACAGCTACAGAAAAAAGGCACTACAGAGAGTGGTGAGGGTCACAGAAAAGGGAACGGGTATCACTCTTCCATCGATACAACAAATTATCTCTGCAAGAAGCATCAGAAGGGCCACCAAAATAATACATGACACCATGCATCCAGCGCATGACCTGCTTAAATATCTGGCATCGGGTAGCAGATATTGCAGCATTCACTGCAGGACTACCAGATTCAGCAACAGTTTCTACCTGACAGTGATCAGACTTCTAAACAAGGTCGTAAGTCCCAGAGAACGGGACAGTAACTGTCAGTTCTTTCTGTTTTTTTTCACAAACACCTATAGTCTGTTGTATAATATATACCACACAAATTGCAAGTAAGTGCAATATTTATTTATATTATCTCTATCAAGTGCAATATTAGACAAAGTGGGCAATGTGCAATCTGTAATGTGTCTTTTATTTAAATGGGGTAGTTATTATAGCTTACGGGAGAGTATACTTATTCTGTGTTCAAGTGTTACAATTCTTCTGCTCTTTTGTATGGTTACTAGGAGTAGGATTGTATTTGTTAGTTGTGTTCATTCTTTTACTTGTATGTGTTGTTTTACTTTCTGTTTGTAATCTCATGAAGGAGCTGATGCACAAAATGTTGTTTAGGCTACATGTCTGTGGTCGTAAATGACAATAAAGTTTACTTTGAAATCTTGAAAATCTTAATAATTTTGGGTCTATATCACATAGTCCATAACTCCGAGCACCTAATGGTCGAACCATTATGTTCAAAGTGACAGAACTTCGACTACATAAAAAAACAATAAAAAACAACTGACAACAAAATAAATTGTTGTAAGCAGGGGGGGCAAGCCACCCTGCACCCCTCACACCCCCACTACTTAAATATACCAACTCCAACATCGTACCACATTGAACTGAATGGAAACCTCCGCTTATGGAGATTTCCATTCAAATGCTCGAACTTTTACAAATTATAACATGGTCTTGACCATATGTGGTTCGAACTTGTAAAAGTTCAACTACATGACAGGAACCCAATAATTTCTTTGTGTGGTACAGTATCATAGTTTCATAGGTTGTTAGTATACTAACAACCACCAGGGCCCTTATTAACCTAGCCACATACCCCAAACCATTTGGGTCCTGAGTTTCATAGGTGCATATATTGGGGGACATGTTAGTAGGGATGTAACTAAGCATTTGTAGGAGGGTGCTAGTTAGGATAATACTCTTCTTATTGATGGCCTCTGTCAATAAAGGACATGGGGGCCAGAGCAGGGGGTAAATTTATGATTCTTCATCCTATTGTCAAGATTTTGTTTGAATAGGATCAGGGGTGAACTCTGTTTTACATGGATGGACAGTCTATTCCATAGAGCAGGGATCCTTTGGGACACATATCTGTCTCTCCAGCACATTCTGTTTATGTTACAGGTAAAATTCAGATCTCAGGATCTATTGTTTCTGGTGTTGCTTGTTTTGCACATGTACAGCAGATCCATCAGGGCTGGGTCAGAGGAAGCACTGTAAGCCTGGCAAAGATCCCCTCAGCAGCCTGTAGGAGACTGAATACAGAGACAGAGTCTTTAGGCAATGAGTGTAGGAGGTGGTATCCATGCCATGAATTCTCCTGATGAGAAACCTTTGCAGGCATTCCAACAGTTGTAATTGTTAGGTAAGATACATGCCAAAGGTGGCATTGTACTCAGTGATAGGTCTGATAAGGGCCAAGTAGAGTGGTACTATAACTTCCCTGGGCCTGGATGGCATACACCTACTTATTACTGTCTTTACTGTGTGTTGGTCAAAATCCAGATTGTTGTCTAAATATGTTCTCAAATGCTTTACTACTGAGTCAACTCTTATGGGTGTTTTTTTGAAGTAAGGGAGCATAATGCTCCCTTTTGCATGTACCTCACCAGACATCTGCAACAACTGGAGAGATCACAGAGGTTTCTCACCAAGAAATTACAGGGCACACATGAATGGAAATGCTACACATTCATAGATCAAACTTCAGGAGGATCACTGACTTCAGGGATCTTAACCTGGCCTCTGACATGAGCAAGTCATGCTGGAGAGATAGATGCATCTCACAGAGCCTGCCACTTCTCTGGAACAAGACATGAGCAAGTCATGCTGGAGAGATAGATACATCTCACACAGACTGCCACTTCTCTGGAACAGAATATGAGCAAGTCATGCTGGAGAGATAGATACATCTGACAGAGCCTGCCACTTCTCTGGAACAAGACATGAGCAAGTCATGCTGGAGAGATAGATGCATCTCACAGAGCCTGCCACTTCTCTGGAACAAGCTTCCAATTCATGTGAAACACAGCCCCTCTCTGATCCTCTTCAAATGCAACTTAGATCAGTATATGGGTGATCACAAATTCACTTCCGGGGTGGTGCTCGTGTCCCTCCTGGACAGAGGAAGATTGTATTAACTAACATAGATACTTACCTCTGCGAACTTCATTCATCTAACCACCGACAATTGGGGCAACTCGGGATAAATATTGCTAGACTTGTAAGGACTCTAGTGACATTAGCCTAGTGACAGTTTTCCAAATGGCGTTATGATGTATTTTTTAGCACTGAGTTTTAGGCCATGGCTTTGGCACTAGTTATTTGTCTGCATTAAACCCTCATGCAAGATACTGGTGTCTTTGGAGAATCTATAATAGTTCTCAATTTACAGTCATCTGAGAAATTAATGAGACAGAGGCCTTGAATATTAGAAGTGACTTCTGAGAAGTAGATGCCAACAGAACCTTGGAGTTCTCTGCTGGTGATCGGTGTCTTGGTAGAGATGGTTCCTCTAGCTCGGAGATCTTGTCAACAATGCCTGGTTGGGGTGTTGTGTGAAATTCCTTAGCCAGGTCTGGGTAGCTGGTGCCATTTTCCCCTCATCCATTGCCTTGGTGACCTTCTCAAAGACGTCCACCTGGTTTAGCAAGCAGGATCTTCCCTTGACAAAGCCAAACTGGGTTGGGTCCCTATATGAAGGTTGCCTATGTCTTTGTTGATCATTTAAATATAAATAAGTCAGACTAACAGGTCTGTAGTTTCCAGGGTCGGTTGATAGTCCACCCTTGTGAAGTGGGATAACAATTGCAGTCCTCCACTCTCATGATACAAAGCCTGTTTTGAGGTTATAGTTGAAACATGACTCAAATGGTCTGAATATGTCATGTTTTAAGCTATTTAGGAGGCATTCTGGGATTTTGCTGGTGCCCATTGAGGCTGTGATTTTGGCCTTAATGAACACCACCAGAACATGTTCCCTGTTAATAGCTGGGGGTTATGTTAGTAGGTATTTCAGGGGTGGAAGCAGGGAGGAGTGGAGGGATGAACTCTGAACTGAATTTGTCAGCCAGTAAATTCACTATGTTATTCTGTTTAGTGAAGGTGGCACCATTGACCACCAGTTCAGCACACTAATGTCTGCTGCTTTTGAGGTTTCAGACATAGCTGTAGAAGGCCTTATGGTTACTCTTAACCTGTGATGTTATCTTGCCCTTGTAATTGGCTTTGTTGGACTTAAGTAGTCCTCTCAGTTTCCTCTTTAGTTTAATTAGAGAGCTCCTATAATTAAGGGAGTTGTACTTCCTGATTTTAGCCATGATTTCTTTTCCATTTATTATATACCCAATTGAGGTTAAGATTCCACCACTGTGGTTTATTTTGGGCTGACGTCTAGTAGGTACAGCAGCCTTTTTTAATTTCTCCAAATCTTTTGGGTTTCTAATACCATGATGGGAATGGACCCCATCCCTAAGTCAAAGTATGATTAAATTTCATGAAATTAGTATTGTTTCAATCTTTGATGTCAGCCAGAAGTGCTCTTCGCAGCAGCTGCAATGTGCCCAGTAATGACTCCTACTTCAATTCGTATGGAGTTACATGTATTGGTAACATATCTAAATACGATTGTAGATTCTTTGTTATTAGACCCGTTGCTCCTACTACTATTGGCACTGTCTGGCTATCTTTCTTCCACATTGCTCTCATTTCTGCCTGCAAATCCTGATATTTTATAAAAGAATGGTGAAATAAAAATAAAAAACACCACCAAACTTGTACAGAATGGTAACACTAGACAAACTTTATTGCAGAAAAAGACTAAGCGCTTTCACCCTGTAGCTCCCAGGGCTTCATCAGAGTAACTGTTAAAATTCAAATGCAAGCTTAAATAAACTTATTAACACAGTCACATGATCAATGTAATAGGGAAATGAATGAATACTTATTTAAAAAGACAGTACATCAGCATGAGCAAAGTGCTGTGTTCAATAGAAATCACCTTAAAATATATATAAATATATATTAATTCACTTATAGCAAAGTTTTATAAAGTGCTAGTGCTAATAAAATAATATGAATATGTTGTATAACTTAATTTAAAATTGTTGAATACAAATGCACACTGTTTAGCCCTCACGGGTCTTCAACCCAGGACCCTGTGTATTTTAGTTACAACAGTTAACCACTACACCATGACTTCTTTTTTATTTAGTTAAACACTACATAATAACTACATTGTACTATATGTATTTAGGGAACCAAGGAACCAGAATAAACAGACCTTAAATATAATATTTTCAGATCTCCAGTGCCCTTAATTTTAACACTGGAGCTAAAGAGATATTGTCATTTATGCCAGGATAAACAGTGGCATTAGTTTTTAGTTGCCACTCAAACTCCATTCTCTCAAGATATAAGTTCAAATCTCCACCCCTACCATAGTCAAACACTCTGTCAATGACAAAGAACAGACATTTTATGAAATTATTACAGTTCTTAGAATGCATAAATAAGTCATTCTCTTTTTTTCTCTTTCTTGATGTCTTTATTATGTTATAATATCCTTTCCTTAAGTTTCCTAGTGGTTTTACCCACATAAAAAACTGGACAGGACATACAGGTAGCTAAGTAGATCACCATCTTGGTGTTGCAGTTGCATTTACCAGGACATGGAAGGGTACAATAATAACCATCAATAGCAACATATGGACCTGTATTAATAAATTTACAGGCCTTACAAGCATTACACTTTGACATTTTGGAGACTAAACCTCTTGTTTTTGTTTATTGCTTCTCCAATAAGTTTTTAATGTTGGAACCCCTACTATAGGTAATTCTAAGAAACAACCCTAGTATGTTCATAGTATCTTGATCAAAAATTGTCTTCCAAGTGGTATGAACTATGGATGTAATTGTCAAGACATCATTATTGTATTGGAGAACCAACATACTGTCAGTTGACAAAACTTTTTTGTTGTTGTTGTTGTTATTATTAACACATAATTCTGTATTTAATATTGGAACAAATCTGTTGTTCCTGTTCTGTATAACATAATTTCTAGTTTTAATCAACATTTTGAACGGGTATCCTCTGTCTCTAAACATGCCAATTAATGTGTATATCACATTCTCCAAATCAGTGTCATTGCTTGTTAATCTTGAAATTCGTACCATTTGTCCTTTTACTATGTTTTCTTTTGATGCATAGGACGGCAACTGTTGTAGTGGAGAAAGGAATTACAATATGTTTCCTTCCTAAAAATCATTGATTGTAGTTTCTTGTTAGTCCTGTCCTGTACCAGTGTTATATCAAGGTAGTCTATACTCTCTACAGCTACCTTGTATGTAAACCTTAAAAATGAAGTAGTAGAGTTAAGATATGTGATAAAAGATGGTAGTTCTTCCTGTGTACCTTTCCAAAAAATCAATAGATCATCCAAAAATCTTAGCCATGTTATCATTTTGCTATAATAAATTGATGGAAACACACATTCCTGTTCCCATTGGGCTAGCACCAAATTGGCATAGATAGGTGCACATTTGGCCCCCATGGCTACCCCTGATATTTGATGAAAAAGTTCTCCTTCAAAACCTACAAAGTTATTGTTCAACACCAAGTCCATTAGTTCCACTAATAATTGTCTTTTAACATTGTCTAAATCAGTCTCCACCATTAAGGTTTCCTGAAATAATTTCAAACCTCCTGATATTTTATGAATTTGTGTCTCTCTGTGCGCAAGATGCTGTAGTCATTCGATGTGGCAATTTCAGTGATCAAGGCTACTTTTGTCTTTTTCATGGATCACTATATCTGGTTTTCTAACATCTGTCTTTTGAACTGTTGGTATTGGGTGATCCCATGTGATGTAGAGTTCATCAATTTCTATGACAGTTTGTGGCTCCTGTTTCCTGTGTTTTTCATCCACTTCAATACCATAATGTTTTTACAATCCCCAGTACAACAGTACAGCAGCCTCCATACAATAATTTACATGGTTGTATAGTGTCTATGTGAACAATTCCCCATAGGCTGCAGTGAACTCAGGGTTGGGAGTGGAACTGAATTTTGACAAACTATGGCTTAATAAGATATAGTTTGCTTTGGAATAGTTCCTAACTGTTTCAGGGTATGCTGGGATTAAAGAGATGATTTTTATCTTGAAGGAGACAGCTTTGTGGTCCAAGCTCACCAGTGAGTTTCTGATACTTGGGGGGGCAGCAATCTCCTATACTGGTGAATACCAGATCCAGTATATTTGAACCTGTAGTAGGTGTGCACACTATCTGGTCAAGCGTATTTTTCTTAATAAAGTCTGGGAGTCGTGCCTGTGAGTATGAAGCACTGTATGTTTCCCAGTCAAAAGAGGGGTAATTAAAGCCTCTCATGAATAGGATATTTGTGAGTGTCTCAAGTAGGAACAAATTATGGATTTTAGGGACATAGAGGGTGACCTGTAGCTTGCTAGGATATGGTATAGAACAAATTATGGATTCTAGGGACATAGAGGGTGACCTGTAGCTTGCTAGGATATGGTATGGAACAAATTATGGATTCTAGGGACATAGAGGGTGACCTGTAGCTTGCTAGGATATGGTATGGAATGTCTATGGTGATTTTCATGTGGATAAATTCCAGGCATCATCATGTTTAACCAGTACAGAGTACAGAGTCAAGCATCTTGCTAATATAGATTGACACTCCCCAACCTTTTTTCCCTGTCTGTGCAGCTGATGGGCTAAATGTGTGGAAGGTACTGAAGAATTGCTCTGCCAGAGGACTTTCTGTGGAATTAAACCATGTCTCAGTAATGGCATAGATGTCTATATTCTCCATAGTGAGGACAGCTTGTAGGGTGTGAAGTTTCTTATCGAGGTGCCTAGCACTGAGCAGTAACACCTTTATGTTTATTTGACTTTTATTTGCTATGTCAGTAGGTTTTCAACTGACATTGCCTAAACAAATTCTTTTAAGGAAGTGGATAGCATTTTAGCCAATATTCAGAAGCCTAGGGGAGACAGGTGTTTGAAATGTTATGTGGTCTGTTAACCATGTCCTCCCTTGCTGGCAAATATTGTATCCCCCTTGGAAAGACATCAGAAACAAATCCAGTTATTGAAGTCAATCATCTTTTGCTCGTGCTACAGCATAATCCTTGGTGAAGATTGATGCTTAATACAAAGCACATACCTGTCTGAGGCATATATTCAGATAGAGAGAAACAATGTCTCTCTTCATATATTCCAGAGATGTGCATCTCAGCTCATTAACATTCACATGGACTATGGTAGAATCATACTGGTACTTGTGATGTAGTGACTTGAGTTTGTGTATGTAACTTGGCAGATCCTGGTTCCAGATAAGCAACTAACTGTTATCTTCTCCTTGTTCAGTCTGGTGAGAGGGATGTCTGTGTATCGTACAATGGAGTCCCCCATGACAAGAGTAATATGTAATTTGTTTCCTTGCCTTATTGGGTTTGCTGTTGAAGCTCCACTGGGTGTAGGTGTATGTGTGGTGTTTGGTGTAGCTTTTGGTGAGTGCTTTAGAGATTGCTGAGGATAGACATTTATGTTTATAGGCTTAGGAGGTCATTGAGGTTTACGAAGATTGTTTTTCATGCCTCAGCATAGGTTGGTCTGTGTGTGCAGTAGGACGCTATGTGTGGTGGATGTTACCTGCCAAGGATAGAGCAGAATTAACTCAGGACCACCCTCAGAGTGTGGGGGGGGGGTCTAACCAGATGGGGACTCTGGGAAAATGAGCAGGAGACAATTTGTAGTAAGGGAGGTTTATTCAAGTGCAATACTGGTTTGGTGTGTCATCACTTAGTTATGAATATATGGAAAACATGGATGGTAAAGTACTTAAATAGGTTACACAACAGACAATACCAATGACAGAGGGACGGACATTGGAAGTAAGTTTACCATAAGGGTCAGAAGCCAGAAGCACAGCTTTTTAAAAACACAACAAGAAAGCAGTAGATGGACTGGGAAACATTTCAAACTGGATCTCAAGTCCTGAGGTTAGAATTTCAGAAACTATAAAAAGTACTGATGTACAAATCCTGGAGCAGAATTCACAATACTGCCACTAATACAATCCTACCGCAGACTAAGGCATATATAATGTTGTACTAAATGATTAAATGAGGTTTATGGGAATAGAAGTATAGTATAATATATATAAATAAGTCTAAAATCATGCAGTAATACACAATCTTCACAGAAATGAAAATGAAACTACAAGACTAAGGTTCTAGAACAAACTAAAAAAAATGCAAACAAATATTTTTTGGCTAAACCATGGACAAAAACAGAGAAGTACAAAGAATATCCCCACACAGGTCACTGGTAGAAAGCATGTTAAAAAGAATTGCCTCTTCTTAAGGATTGCTATAGGAAAATTAACAAAAAATAGGCACAGTAACACCATAGAATGATCATTTTTTTCTTAAGTCCTCTAATAAACAGTTTATCATGTTAGTATAAAAAACAAATTTAACAAAGAGAGCCCTTAGTTTGTTCATTGCTGCCTTGTTGTTCGGTGACAGCTATCAAAAACAAAAAGTGCATTTCCTTGTTGTAAACATATCTCCATAAATAAAACAATGTTTTTGATAATGGATTTGTGAATATTTATGTAAGTATTATAGAATTCCGGGATAACTATCTCAGGTTCTTTTGGCATGCCCTCGATTTGAAATCAAGAAATCACTCTTTACAAGAATTACATGATCAGCTAAGGTTTGAATTTATTTGATATTGTGTGCTCTTAGAAGTGCAGAGACTGAGAAACTTGTTAGGTAGCACCGTTCCCTATTTAAGTTATCAGTTCTGTGATGCCATTTAGTCACCATGCTCACACTGTAATCCATAACTGAAGTCTCTGTATTTCTGGAGACAAAAGCAAGTTTCTCAGAAAGATGTCTATGGTGGTTCTTTAGTAGCCTTTAAATTTCCATCAGAAGTAATCATAGAGTTATTAGCCATTATCATCAGCTGCACAGTACCTGATTTGTTTTGAAATAGAAGACGCAAAAGAAGTGATTGGCTGGTGCAGCATTTCAGTTCAGTTTTCAGAAAATTAAGTGCCATCTTTTTTGTAACAGTCTAAACAGTACTGCATACTTCATCAGTTAGTTCTGTATTCCATGGGTTTTCATCAATAGCACCATTTGTGGTGTCCATCTGTAGTCTTCACGTCCATTAAATACTAGGCATGATAATGTAATTGTTTCCTTGCCATTATGAAATTCAAGCAATTAAGCATTGCTTTTTCTACTTTTTGTTAAAGAAAGAATAGGATACTTGGTTTGATGATATGGTTCATTACCCAGGACTGAATAGATGCAAATTCTAAACAGCCCACATTAGGCTTTCAATTTCATCCCCCAGTGCATTGAACATTAAATGTATGTTAATGAAATATAGTCTTGAAATGTTGTGGATACAGGAGACATTTTTCTTCTTGGTAGTTATTGGATAGGGATATTGTAGTCCATATGAAGCACTGTGTTATTGGCAGCACAATAAAGTCCATACAGTTGTAACTAACTATAAGTAAATAAGAGGGAAAGTCATTATTTCCTGTATTAGATACCTACAGAATTCACTTATTTATGTATTCATGTCATAAGCTCAAGCAAATTGATAAGGCTGATAATGGTGCAATGAATTCCTTAGAAATAAGTTATCAGAAATGACAACCTCTTTTCTGCATTTGCTTTTACAGAGAAGTTAAACACAAGTCAAGTAATAAGAATATTGGGCTAGTCACCTGTAGGAAGGATTGTCTTCTATAGTATGATAAAACACGGGAACACATGACAATACAGTGTCAGAAGGCTGTGCTACAAAAAATACCTGGTAAGTATATTGGACAATGAGGGGAACCTAGATGAACCAACAGGATGAGAACAACATGCTATGAACAATTTTAACAAATGTAATCCAATGGCCAATTAGGATCATGTGCTGTTAGAAAGAAAGATGTTCAAAGTAAAACAAAAGTAAAACCAAAGAAGCAAATGTTTTTAATACAAATATTACAAGCTTAGATACATAACCTACAAAAAAGCATCTTAAGGTGGGTAAGGCACCCGCTCTTGAGCATCTACCATTGGATTTTTTAAAATGTTTATGGATATACTTGCTCTTACCTTATTACAAATGGTGCATATTTTCTTTATACAAATTGGAATCTTTTATATTGCACGTGAGCAGCAAATGAAAGAGGTTTATCTGGTCAGTATTTGGAACATTATAGATAAATTTATTTTTTAAATATTCATTACAAAATTATTGCCAAGACTAGTAATAGTGAGGCAAATGTTAACTTGAATAAGATGCTGCATCCACTTCAGTTTGGATTTTTGTTCTGTTTGGTAGACAGCACAAGTTTTATACATTTTGAAAAGTAAGATCTGATTATTGGAGTTGTTAATATTATATTGTGCTGACTACAAGAGATTCAGCACTGTGATTAGGAAGTGATTTGGAGAATATTGCAATATTACAATATTTTTTCAAGTGTTTTATTTTAATTTAGCAGGTAGGAAAGATTGCAATGAGCAAAAATGCAATGAACTTGTAATGGAATTGGTAAACATGGACTCAGAAAGACATAAATAACTATATACACTGTGTACAAACAAGTATGGTTTATTATAGCAAGCATGCTGTAGTAAATATAAAGTTGATAATGAAGCTTTTTCACTAGATATGTAGAGTCATATTGCATTGATAGCATACATTTGTGCAATATAATGGATATATGTCGTAGGTCGTAGCTACATTTTAGAAAAAAATATTTGAAAACAAATTAGGAGATGGCTTTTTTTTTTTTGGATTGATTGCCCCTTATTTTTGCCATGCTAAGAACTGGTTAAGAATTTAAAACAGTTATAATATTGCAATAAATATTCACTTAATGCATACCAATTTAAAGATTTTAAATCTAACCATTTTTTGTTATGTAGAATTTGAGAAACATGAACCTAGTTATTAATAAGCTAAGATCTCTGGATTTCATTCTAATGTGCAAGGAATGAAAAATTTAGGTTGGATGACCTCTTTATATCACCCGTATTACATGACCAAATTTTAAGGATGTTAGTTTTATAACTACAGAATGAACATTGATGAAATGTGCCTCCTAGATATTTCAATGGTGTGTTTATTTGAGGGTGGTTAATACTGCTGATTTTTAATAGATTATAATTACTCTTAAGAGGAAGTAATAGTGATTTTTGCAAGTTTAATATGTAGTTGGAAAATCTTCCAAAATAATCTGTGGTATTTAAAATTTTAGGCCCGTCTGAGTTAGGACCAGTACAATGTATATTTAGGTCATTTGCAAAGGCTATGAAATGAATATTAATGTTGGAAAATTGGGGGACCTTGAACTAGGTTTTATATGACAGATAAATACAGTTCTAGGTAAAGATTAAGAAGAAGGTAAGAGAGCAGACAACTGTGTCTCACCTCACATGTTATATCTTTCAGGGGAGAATAGGGCTTATTAATATAATGGCAGTGGGGATTTTGTATAGACTATGAATATAATCAATAGATGTTTTGGAATATCAAATGTGGACATTGCTCTAAATAAGAAGTTGTAAGGTACTCTATCATATGCTTTAGAAGCATCATTTTGCTAAAGTAAAATATTCCTGACCATTTTGGGATTTTTACTTTTGCAGGGATTCTAGAGTTAGTGTGTGATTGCTAATTTGTCTATTAGGAAGGAAATCTGATTGTAGGGGTGATAGTATACTACTGAGGATAGATTTAAGTCTGTTGCCTAGTAGCGAAGCATAAATCTTTATATCAAAATTTATAAGAGCTATAGGTATGCAATTAATGTGGTCTGAAAGATCTTTGGTTTGGCTATGATAATAGTTTTAGAGTGGTTTAGGTAGAGATCAGCAATTTCATTTTTATTAATGTCATTTTGGAAGTGATGATTTGAAAACATTTATAAAATCCAGCCATATTACCACCTGGACCTGGGGATGTGCCATTTCTGAGTAGTTTTATACAGATATTTATTTCAGAGGATGCAAAAGGTTTGGTTAATTGTTTCTGTTGAGTAGACTTTATAGTAAGGAAGTGGATTTTTTCTAGATATGTTGATAGCTCTGAGTCTGAGTCAAGTTGTGCTGGACTGTTGTAAATTTGGGAATATAATTTAACAAACATGACTAGAATTTCTTCATTGGAAGTGATAGTCATGTTGTTAATTGTAAGTTTGTTTAGAAATCAGTTGTAGGTTAGGTTGTTATTTTAAGACAGCGAAGAGTTTTGATGGGCATTGTGCCTATTGAGAGTATAATGCTAATATTTTAGATTCATATTGTTAGAGTTCTTCTTGGTATAAACGATATAATTGTTTTGGGGTATTCTTTATCTGAAATTCTAGTTCTTCATTATATGTTTTGAATAGTTCATTTTCAAGCATAAGTATTTTCTTTTTAAGGTTGTTCTCTTTGCATCTGTAAGATTTGCTATAGAAAGTGGCCTTAGCAATTAGAATTCCTCTAATCTAATTAGGGCAGTCCATTCAGCATCCGTCTTGATATCTGTCTTCAGAAGAAAATTAATTTTGTTTGTGATATCTTCTTTTTGTAGCAGCCAGAGATTGAGTGCCCATGGGATGACAGTATTTTTTGTTATTTTTGGTATGTCTCTTTCTAAGGATAGAATGATTTTTGAATGGTCTGAAAAGCATCTAAGTTCAGTAATAAAATTTGAGAGGGCATAGATTAATCTGTATGTGATTGATTAATCAGTTTGCGATTAAAAGAAGTCAATGTGAGACCAAGAGTCATGCCAACTGGAGTAGCAGGTAAAATTTTGATTACAGTAGTAGGTTTGGGTAAGTGTTTGTGGGTCATAAAGGGGTCTGACACTTCTAGACCAGTTGCTAACTCCAGAAGAGATGACCATACTGAAAAGTACTTAGGAATGGCTTTACCTGTACAGTCAATTGACTGGGTCTAAAATAGAATTTCAATCTCCTACAATTATAAAATAGTATGTGGTATTAAATTTGTTGAGTAAAGAATGTAATTCTGCTATAAATTCAGTTTACTCATAACATGGAGCATAAAGATTTAAATGTAATATCAGTTTATTTAGATTTGAATGTTTAGTTACCATATAATGCCATTTGCCTTGTGGGTCAGTTGCTGAGTTAATAATCTGATGTTGGTCTTGTTTCATGTGAGTTTCTGCAAAAAGCTATGGAGGTTTTAGCGTTATAAAAGAAATGGAAAATGTTTTTTTTTCTCTTTTTTTTAGAGGAATGCAAGCCTTTTTTACATTCCATGAGTCTGGGTGTTAGTAATTATCTATGGAATGTAAGTGATCTTGGAGAAGAAATATAGAATAAGTTATGTAAGGTTAACATGTCTAGTGTGAAGTAAATTAGCACGTGTTATGTAGTTAACCTTGATATGCATGGCTAAAAAGTGTTGAGCTACCAATTTGTTCACCTAAAAAAAGAAATAAGTATATCTGTGTGAAATGATTTTGCCTTAGTGTTTAATAGGTATTCACAAGTATGATAAAAAAATGAAAGAAATGATCTGCCAGCTTATACAGATTTTGTTGATGATGTATTTATAGATCAGCATGCTTGATTGTGATAATAAATGTCTTCTTCTTCTGGCTTTTCCCAGTGAGGGGTCACCACAGTGGAACTCCGGTCCGCTAATGATGGGCAGTAGATTTTTACGGTGCCAACTCGACGTCCAACCTTCAACAAAGGCACACCCATGCAGGCATGTCTTTTGAGGGCCACTTGACCATGGGGAGGACATGCAGACTCCACACAGAAGGCACTCCAGCCGAGAATTGAACAGGAGAACCTCTTGCTGTGAGGCGACAATGCTACCACTGCACCACTGCAGCTGATTATGATAATAAAAGTAATACATGAAAAATAACTCTTCATCCCTGCTATGGGGCCTAACACCAAACATCTAAAAATGAGAAGTGATTTATGACACTTTTTAATAGCATTAATAAGAAAAAAGCTGACTTATTATAGATACTGAAGCTCCCATTATATTGTATTAATAAGTAACTAATAAAACATTAAGGTGAAAGATTAAGATTTAGTTAACAAGAGCTATAAAAACTGTAAATACACTCAAAATCAAAAATGAAGTAGTTTTTCCAAAGTTTGAGACTACTAACTCACTCTAATTAACAGCTCAAAAATAAATTACTATAATGGATTGTTTATAAATAACATAATAATCTTTGCTCTAATAAAATTAGTGACTTGTCTTACTCATCTAACTTACAAATTATACCTGAGATTTTAAGAAAGTGTGCCCAAAAACTTAAATAGTCACATCAGAATGGAGGCTGATGAGTAAATTCAGTTTTCTTCATGAATAAATTGTGTAGTTAAACAGGATGTTTTCATTTGTAGAAGTGCAACTGGATGTGGATCCATGTATGAAACACAGGATAGATTAATGGTGAGTGTGTTGTTCCTTTTCCTTTAGCATGGATTTATGTATGTCCTTGGGTCTCCAGTGAAAATGGGCCTCCGGCCCAGTTGGACTAACCCGGTCAACAAATGTCAAATAAATAAATAAATAAATAAATGTTTTGCTTCTAAAAATACAGCAATGTAAAGAAACGTCCTGTTTCGCGTATCTTGACTGTAGACTCACCAAGCCAGAATGCAGAACACACACCACAAAGCTCTCCTTCAATTTTGACCAGTGTGTCATTCATCAAAACAACAATAAGTGAATCAGTTTGGTATTAAAGTATTATAAAGTTTGTCAAAAATGGTTTTGGCTTCCTCTAGTTCAGTAATGGCATATTTAGTTCCTGCATAGGAAAAACATATTTTCGCCAGGTATGCCACTTGGAATCTGATAACTCTTTTAATTAGATATTCGCAATACGCAGAGAGTTTTTGTCTTGATGCCTTAATTTATATAGGAAGATCTACAGCAGGCTTGATTTTGTATCCCTTCCAGGTAAAATTAGGTTTGGATTTGGCTGCCAACATGGCTGTCAATGTGAGACTTCTGTAGAGTAGGGCCCTTTCAATTATAATGTTGGAGTTAAGTTGTTGGTCACTGAGAAAAAAATTTAAAGATTTCTTGAATTACCTTGATTAAGTCTTGATGTTCAGTCTTTTCTTGTATTCCCCTTATTAATATGTTATTTCTTCTAGGGTATACCCTTTACTAATATGTTATTTCTTCAAGACTGAGCCTCCAAATCTATATTTTTTATTTAATTTGTAGATTTCATGTGTGTTTGAATTGCTAGTAGTTTATAGTGCTTTGATCTTGTCTTCACAGAGAGCTATTCTATTTTCCAAAGACTCTAGCCTTTTAGAGATATCAGATAGGGTACTTGATATTGTACTTAATTGTTGTAAATAACCATTTGAATTGGTTGCAGGACTGACTTTAGCTCAATTATAGCACATGACTATTCGGTTTTGGATCTTGTTGAGATTTGTTTTTTTTTTCTGCTCTTTGTTAGCTGACTTATATCTTTGCTGGAGATCTTTTTTTCCAGTGAGTTGATTAAACAATTTGTTTTTTAATTTGTGAGCTTCCATTTGTTATGATTCCTCTGTCATTATGATAGCTACTTGGATAAATGTATAAGTAAAGTAAAGGTAACAGACTGTTGATTTCTCTTTGCTGCAATAAATATTATTTTCTTTTACAGACTGTTTCTTGTTTGCCTCCAGATCTACAGCCACACAGCACAAATAACACCTGACGGGAGACCCTCAATAGGTATGTGTCGTAATTAGCTAAAGTCCAGTTCCACAACACACAAAATATTTTGTGTTTTTGATGTTATGAGGCAGGTTATTTTTATTTAAATAGTGGAGACTGTAAACTTGATTCAGGATTCCTTTGAATTTGTCGATGGAAGTTACAGTGTAGTAGCTACAGAGTGTTTACCTCATGGCATCTATCTTAATCCCCCCACAATATTGCAATATTATGGTCTTCACAGGAACACCTATGCATTGACTGAAGTTAATAATGCCTTCAGATCTCATTTCCATTTTTTGAATGACGTTTATAATGGCTGACATTTGGCTACCACTTTATTCATCCTTGCACTGATCTTATGAAACAGTTTAGTAACTCAAGCTGTCACGCTGCCAGCCCAGCTATCTGGAATGTTGTAAATAATTCTATGCCATTTGTAATATTGATATGATTTATACAGAACTGTATGTTATGTGCTGAGCTTCAAGAATGTAACCACATCATACCCTGATGGAACATAGAAGATTAACTTTCAAAACTTAAGAATAGTTGAGGTTAGGTTACTTTATAGCTGGGCCATAAACAAGAGATGTTATCTCTCAGTTTCAGTTCAATAGCAGACACAATGTCTACAGCTAGAAGTTTTTCTATTGTCTTAAATGAAAACTAATTACTAGGTTTAAAATGTAATATGTTTTATGACTTCCAAGATCTGGCAAACATATGAGAAATATGTATTTTTACGACAGAGATGTTAAATCCTATTAGTTTCTGGTTTAGCCTGGGAGCTGAAGTCAGGTGACAAAAAGTGATGCCATCCAGTCTAACTCAGCAGTAAAATGTGATATTGATTTAAGAACTTTCTCAGAGAGAGACTGCGCATTTTGTATTTTGTCTTGGACCTAACAAGAACATCCAGTCATCATCATCCTCTGCATTTGCTTGTCTGTAAGTAAGATTTAGGGTATAGTATCTCTTTTAGACAGGAATACAGTAAAGATTAGTTTAAATGTTTTCTGTATTTATTTGAGACTGTTCTGCAATGTTGTTCTAAAATACTTCCTGTGATTTTGAACTCTGAAGTCACTGTGTTGAGTTACTGAGTATTGTCTTATTCTTTTATTATTTATTATAGGTTCATGGGTAGGTAGGTACTAGATTATCAGCCCAAGGGCCTAAGTAAGCCTACCCAACAAGGTTCCCTGGCTTACGCCATCCAAGTAAGTTATTTTCCTGTACCACTGTCGAGCAGAGTCACAGAAGTGATCCCGGGCTGTATTTCCTATTTCCCATCCACTTATCAAGATTTTTTCTTGAAGAGTGCCAATGAGGAACTTTGCTTGACATAGACGGGTAGCTTGTTCCAGAGCATGGGAAGTCTCTTGGACAAGAATCTATCCATCCAGCATGTCCTGTTTATTGTGGTGACAAGGTTTAGGTCCCTAGAGCGTGTAGCTCAGAGGGATTGGGATTTCTTTAGGTGTAGCATGTCCAACAGCTCTAGGTTTGACATAGCTTTATATGTTAGGCAGAGATCACCTTGGAGTAGGTGATATGCTATGGAGTAAAGCTGGAGTTTTTGAGACAGTCAGTGTGGGGCATCTGTTTGAGGCCAGTAATCCTCTTTGTGAGGTACTTATGTGGCCTTTCCAGCTGCTGCAGATGTCTTGTGAGGTGCATTCCAAAAGGGGAATTGTACTCTATAATGGGTCTAATGAGTGTTGAGTAGAGGGGAACAATGACCTCTTTTTTCCTGGATCAGAACCCTTTTGTGATGAGGTGTGCCACGTAGAAGGACTTCCTGACTACTGTGGTGATATGATTATAAAAGGAGAGATTACTGTCCACCTGGGTACCAGGATCTCTTATCACACATTCGGTGTTAAATAGATTGCTGCCTATGTGGTAGTTCATGGATACAGAGTTTTTACTAAAGGGGATAGCAATGCACTTTTTGGCATGGAGCTTGAGGTCACAGCTCTGACACCAGGCATCTGTCTCAGTGAGGCCCTTCTGTAGGATGTCCACGTCATCTGGGGACTCAACTATGGCTCCTAGTCTGCAGTCATCTGTGAACTTCCTTAACCAGAGGCCTTCTGTGTTAGCCTGTACTTCAGAGAAGTAGATACAAAACAGGAGTGTTCCAAGGACTGAACCCTGTGGTAGTGCATTTGTCACTGGTTTAAAGTCAAATTTGGAGTCTGCAACTTTTACATTGTGGGTTTTGTCAGTGAGCCAGTTGGCAACCCATCTTGTGATGTAGGGATTTATACCTAGTTTAGTGAGTTTAGCTATAATTCCAGAATTGGGGATGGTGTCAAAAGTCTTGGTGAGGTCAAGATAGGCTGTGTGAACCACCTTACCCTCGTCTATGGCTTTGGTGACTGCCTCAAAGAAGTCGATCAGGTTCAGGAGGCATGATCTGCCTTTCACAAACCCAAACTGGGTGGGGTCCAGAGTTTGGAGGTTACCAATGTCTTTGTTTATGAGTTCCGTGATGATACGTTCCATGGCCTTGCAGACCAGGCTCATCAGGCTAACAGGGCAATAGTTCCCGGGATCAGTGGTGGCTACCCCTTTGGGAAGTGGGATAACAATTGCTGTGCATCATTCAGTGGGCTCAAAGCCTGATGTGAGGCTATGATTGAACATGGTGCTTAGGTGGGGAGTCAGTTTGTTCTGAAGTTTGTGCAAAATGCAGCCTGGGATGGATGCTGTGTTTTTGGCTTTAGAGAGTGCAGTTTTTACCTGCATAGTTGTGATTACAGGGACTCTGCATTCTTCCTGTATAGATATGGGCCCTTTAGGGGGTGAGAGGGGGGGTAAAGTTAGCACTGAACCTATCTGCCAGGATGTTGGCAATATCAGTTGGGTCTGTATATTTAGTGTCATTGTGCTGTAACTCAGAGCAGATGTGAGTGTTGCCATTGAGATTCTTGACATAGCTATAGAATGCATTGTGGTTGTCTTTAGAATCAGTGGCGATTTTGTTTTCGTAACTAGCTTTGGAGGATTTTATCAGGGATCACAGCTTCTTACTGAGGCTGACCAAGGAGCTCCTCCACTCATGGGATTTTACTCTCTTTTGCAACAGTTTCTTCCTTCTGTTGTACAGTTTGTTTATGGCAGGGGACCACCAGATTGGCTTCCTTTTTTTTGGAGGATAGCGTCTTGGTTCTGTTTGGGATAGCACAATCCATGCACTCATGTAAGTGCTTATAGAGTGCATTTGTGTAGGATTCAGCAGTCGTAGCTGTATTGAACACCTGCATGGGTGCCATGAAGTTCACCACTTCTGTCTTAAGAAGTATGAAGTTGGCTTTGGAGAAATTTTTTACCATGGTTTCCTTAATGGGGGGTGTAGGCAGGATGTGGATATCTAGGATGATTAGCTTATGGTCAGATCGGACCAACGAGGTGTTGACTTCAGATGTGGAACACCGGTCACTCATGTTGGTAATGACTAGGTCTAGGATATTGTTGCCCCTGGTGGGAGTGTGGATAAGTTGATCCAGGGCATTGGAATTTATGAATTCCAGAAAGTGTTGAGTGAAGGAGTTGGTACATGAGTATTTTTCCCAATTAATGGTGGGGTAGTTGAAACTGCCCATTATTAGGGTGTTTCGTTGAACCCTAATATTTTCCAGTATATTAAGAAAAGAGGAGTGGGAATCCTGGGGCATGGTGGAGGATCTGTAGCAAGCTACAATTTGGATTGCAGATTTTCCCATAGTTAGTTGCACTTGGATAACCTCAAATGCATTATGCTGAGCAACTAGCCTGGAGATGTGGATATCCTTAATGAATATGGACACACCTCCACCTTTGGTGTTCCGGTCCAGGTTACATTAAATATATTTAAACCTGTCTTTGTGACTGATATTTGTGAGACATATTTAAGCTCTTAAGAGTACTTTCATATGTTTTCGGTGACACTGTACAGGCCACTCCTAATTACCTGTCACTTGGTCAAAACTACCATTTGGATTAATAGTAACATAACACACAGTAGGATTGGAAACCCTTTGTAAGGGCCATATAGTAACTGATATGTAGGGGTTGTTGGCAGTGGAAACTACCTTATAGTTTGGGCAGAAGGGGGCATAGCTAGTAAACTTGTGCCAGCCTTCCCCAGGTGTGTGTGTGTGTGTGTGTGTGTGTGTGTGTGTGTGTGTGTGTGTGTGTGTGTGTGTGTGTGTGTGTGTGTGTGTGTGTGTGTGTATAAGCTACTTGGGAAAGGACATGAAGCACTGGTTGGACAGAGAGGGTGCTGGAGGTTTTGGCTAGGCCCCTCAGGTGAGCTCATAACCCTATAGCTGTGCCAGTGGAGAGTCTTATTGGAAATCTAGAGAAAGAGGGAGAAACCAGCCACAGACTGACTGTGATCTATTTGCTCTTAAGGGAAATTGCACTTTACTGTGTGTGTACTTGTCATTCTCTCAGTGTGTACATCCACTAGCTGTTGCCAGTGGTAAGGATTGAGGCTCCTTGATTACTGGGCCAGTGCAGGGGCATCAGACAAGCATACAAGATATAACCCTTGCTAATCACAAATGTGCCTCAGCTGCATATGTGGAATATTTGTTAATGATAGCAACAGACTACACAAAGGATGTAATATTAAATGATATTTTTTTGAAAATTAAAAAGACCGTGAGAGTTATAATAAACTGAGAAAAATCAAACAGATTACCAAATTTCAGTAGTATAAGAATTTCATTTACTGGGATTATCTTATAAATTACTCAAATGGCTGAAAAGAATTACAGAAATTGTTTAGTGAAATTATACTACATTTACCCTCTCACCTATATATACTTCCCTTTCCTGAAAATGGATAATGTTCTGAGGATGCTTTAACTTCTTTTACGTTTTTTTTAATTCAAGTAGTATCCCTTTTCTATGCTTGAGTCAGCTCTGTCAAATGAGTTTTTCAAAGCTTTCTTTAGTGAGGTGGTTATCTCAGAATCATACAAGATGTAGTTGTTCAGGTGTGGGATGATAGAGAAATTGAAATTCATTCCCTGGAAATACACATTAATGCAAATATGGTTCTACATATAGCTGAGCTTTAATTTGGCAACAGCTACTTTCTGAACATTTTTTAAGATAGAATTTAGCTAGTCGTTCACTGTTTTGGAGTGGGAGCTTAGAATGAATAATTCTGCTCTTGGATGTAGTCCCAGAGGGTACTTTCAAAGAATATTTGTGCTCTCAGCTATATTACCAGTGGTGTGTACTGGGTTAAAATAGTTCTGCCTTTATCCACATTTGTCCTGGTCATCCAACTTGATCTTGACCAAGCATGAGTGGAATTTTTCAAATATTTTAAAGCTAGTGATGTTATTCTCTATTATGAAGGATAACACAATGTTTTTTACTTAATTAGATTATATCAAGTTATGGTGTAATTGTTTAAACAGCTATGAGTTGAATACAAATGCATCAGAAAGCATAGACTTCACTTACCTGACTTGATCATGCATAAATTTAAACCATAGACTTCACTTACCTGACTTGATCATGCATAAATTTAAACTACACATATGTATCATGTCAGAAATATAGATGTTGATATTGCGTGGCTGCATATAGTTGTTTTCCATGTCTCTGCTATAGCCCTGCTGTCTGACCAGATGTCTATGTGGATCATTCCTTCAGGAAACTTTAGAAAAATGTGGTTAATACACCATTCATGTACAACACATGCAGTCTCTGGGTACAGTCTAAGACAATCATTATCAGTCTGCATTCCACAGCACCTAGTAATCGAGAAAGTGGTAAACTTTGCCATTTGGTTAACCCTGCAGCACTGAAGTTACCCACTCATTGTGTATCTACCTTGTTTGATCAGCTATTCTACATGTCATTGGGCCCAGTTTGACATAGTTAAGCACACTTTTACATAGTATCGTATTGCAGGTGTCTCAGCCTTATGCATTCCATAATGGACATGTACAGATATGACCTCCACTGTGATACTTGTTTATAATGCAGGGGAGACTTAACCCTTGCATATGCTGTTGATGAATCTCATCTTGCAGCATTAATTTTGATTTTAAGACAACTCTCATTTCATCACATTCAGCAGTGGACTTGGAAAACTGCACCTTAATGTGAACTTTGCTATACACTGCTTTGTCTCATCTCACTATCTGATTATATCATATGACTTTTTATTCAAGTTTGTTAAATAATGCAAAAGCCTCCTCTTGTTCTGAGGTTATTTTGTAATGTAACTCAAGTATCTCCTTCATATCATTTACTACCAAAAGACAGAAGCAGTTAATTTCTTCCTCACTTCTGGAATATCCTCTTCTTACACAGCTAACAAACAACCAGATGATAAATACTTCTTTCATGTCAGCATTATGTTTGACAGAAGCTTTGCCTACCCTACTGAATTGTTCATAGGAGAGCCTATTAACAATACAGGCTAGAAGAGCAATAACTATTTCAGGTACTGAAGTTTATCATTGCACATACTGTGCATTTCAGCAAAAAGAATGCTGTATCTGCAGAATACTTAAAAATAAAAAATAAAAACTATTATAACCTACCATAGTCTCCAAGACTTACTTCATCGCCATGCGTTAATGAAAATATATTATCTACAAACATTTTCCAGATTTAATATGCTTCAGAAATGTTTTTTTGAGAACAGAAGTATAGCCAGGAGTTTTGAAACTGCAAGATAACTTTCACAATTTAGCCCTCTCAAAAGTGTTGCCTCACCTCCAAAAAAAGTGTCTGAAATGACAAGCATAAGCAAAAAAATGCATTTATCTTACCAGGCATTCTGAAAATAAAGGTACTTAACAAAAATATATCAATAAACCATGGTAAAAATGATTTAAAAGATAAATCTTAGCACATCAGTTTATATAAAATAAATAAGCTAGTTTTAGAAGGCCAGACCTTTCCTTGGATCTATGTCATGTTGAGGGATGAAGGCTTGACTGAGACCCAGATAACCTAAGTTCCACTAGTAGCTCAGACACTGGTACAGTCAAGCAGGGGAGGGTGGTCACAAGTCACTTACACCTGCTCACCTATCCTGGGCAGATGGTGATCTTGAAACTTAATCCCTTGGAAGCAGCCATTTGCACATCAGCAATTGCCATAGGACTGGAGGACATGGGCTTGGTATTCCATAACCTGCCAAGCATGTGTGTGGGAGCATACACATGCCAAAGGAAGGAATAGGATGCACATTTGATAGTCACGTATGTACGGCCAAATGTTTGCTGGTAGAGCAAGATATATTTATGTTTAGTGTATAAAGGCATCGTGTCAGTGTCTACCCATTTTACTGTCAATCTAAAATAAAATGATTAGGATATTAAGTAAAGTAGACTGACTCTAAAATCAACTGTTTTGGAAATTTTGGTTGTTTTAACAGAAGATTTTCAAGCACTTTTAAACTACGTTTCCTAAAACTATTTAAAAATACATTCAGGCATCACCAACATACTATGCACAAACACAGACACACACACACACACACACACACACACACACACACACACACACACACACACACACACACACACACACACACATATAAATACATACATAGAGGTATTTCCCTGTAGTTACAGCTATTTTGACTGTACATACCTTGGATGTCTGTGTGTTATCGAATGAATTTAGAGATACATACATAATGATTACTGTAATGTATTTCCCTTCATTGCTATCAGACACAAACAAATCTCACTGCAACCCCCATACCCCTCCCTCACACACACACACACACACACACACACACACACACACACACACACACACACACACACACACACACACACACACATGCACTTAGATTCAGACACACATATACATAATAATAAGTATCAGGAAATCAAATATATGCATGCCATTACTTTCCGGTGTATGCAAGTTTTCACTACAAAAACTTATTTAATGAAGCAAAAAAAAAAAACAATGTTCTCCTGCTCTTGCTTTCATGTCTGCAAATCATTTCATATTATCTCAGTTTTGATTCAGGATGCCTCACTTGAGACACCATGAGCCAGGAAATTATGCTCATTACCTCATGTAGCACAGCCAGCTCCCCCTGAAATGTTATTTATGTGCTGACAAAATGGCAAGGAACCTATCAAAAGTCATGATCACCTTATTCTTTATGGATGTGTGTGCAGGAAGTAGGTCTAAATGCTGAACTGTTTTAAAAATAGTCCACCCAAGTAAATTTGAACTCTACATATGAGTTCTGATTCCTGGAATGGGAAAGATGACTATTTTTAAGGAGAAAATGAAAACAAATAGAGTTATTTTATGTTAGGAAGGCTGCAGCCTAGCAATCTAGTATCAAGAGTCATCCCTGGTTATCAGATATAAATAGAAAAGTATATAATCAATTATTCAATATGAAATCAACATTATTACTTTCCTTGGTCCTCTTGTCTGTTTGATATCTCTGGCGGTACTTATGGTGAAGTACCACCTAGCAATAGACACATATAGTGCAACCTACTGCAACCTCCTATTCACTCGCATGCTTATGTACATGTGCGCACACACACACACACACACACACACACACACACACACACACACACACACACACACATAAAAAATACACACACAAAATAATAATAACTATCAAATAATACATACCAGACCTTTAAATACAGAGTACAACTGTTATGCTCCAGTGAAATCAAAGCAAATGTTAGATCAAGCCATGTCTGACTGTTGTAAATAAAGAAAATCCCCGGGATTCATGAAGCTCACCGCAAGGCCAGCATTAGGCTTGTGCCGACCGTATGGCGTACAGATGGCGCAGTAGCGCCATATGCATATTGATGAAGGCGTGCTGCCGTCACAGCCATGTGCATAGGAAACGAGCGCAAGTGCATGGGGCATGTCGAAGTGCCGCACGGAGGCGTGGAAATGTCGGCTGTTGACATGCAACCTAAAATGCTGAATATTACAGTTGGCCTGCAATAGTAATTACACATGTCAGTACCCGTGAATGCTGAAATGTTTGCAAAGCATTCAAGACAGTTCATGCGAACACAAAATTAATAAGCAAACACAAATGCACGTTAGCGAATACCAAGTCTCCATCCCTCAAACAAATAACATTTAAAACTGTGTGCCTGTATTCTAATGCAGTGTTGACAGTTATACCAAGTGGAAGTGAAACTCAACATGTTAATGCACCGCCAATAGCTAAGTCTATGTCAATGGTCAGGGTTACCACCTGTCCCACATTGTGAGGGATAGTACACAGTTGGGCAGTTGTTTCCATACCAAAACCATTATAAATGTAAAATATCCTGCGACCGTATGGCATAATTATGTCCCACATCACATGTAATAGTCACATACAATAGTTATTTCTGTATTTAACATACCACATGTCACAAGAAATAGAATAAGCAAGTAAATGAAACAGAAGGAGCAAATAAACTGCTACAACAATAAGCTAACATGTAGGCATAAAACAAAAGTATTATCCGTTGCACTGACCGTGGGTATGTGTTGTCCTGTAGAAACTGATCTGTGTCCAGAATATATCCCATCCTGGCCATATGAAAAGGTGGCAACCCTACCAATGGTCAGAGCACCATATGCGGTCCAAGCCGTTCTTGTCAGGATGTGTCAAAGTTGAACGGGTATTACCCGTGTGTACCTACCATGTCATGAAAGATAAGTATTTGCGTGTACCTATGTGCATGATGTACAGCATGTGGAAGGTGAAAAATGCCAGGGTAGTCCTCACAACCATACAGGTACCTGACATATGTAGTGTATGCAATGTGTTCCCTTGACTGTGCCATGGGCCATCAATCAAAGAAGGGATGGATGTAGTGTCTGGAATATGTGTGTGGGGGAGATGGGTAATGTTATAATCCACAAAGGCGAGACTGTGTTGGATGCACAATAGGTGAACTGGAGGTGTATGAGGGAGCAGCGGGTGAATCAGAAAGAAACACAAACAACAAACATGCACATCCGCAATACAACCTGACAGGCCATACTGTAAAACACAATCACACAAACATATGAATATTAAAATGTGCGATACACATGTACAGAAACATCACCGGCACATACCCACAGAATGGTCTGGATGGAACTGAGCCATCCAACTGCAACACACCTGGATGCATAACTGAATACCCATCATCCCCTCTACAGCACACAACCCCCCCATTCCTGAACGTCCACCAAATCCAGCCATACTCGGGCTACTAGCTTGGCGCAGCCATATCTACACATACTGACCACTACTCATATGTAGTAGGCAGTGTCACCCTAGGCAGTGTCAGGATTGCAAACTATGTATCCCTTGCATGTAAAACCCAATCACATTTTCGTAAGTCCAAAAAAATCGAAGGTTGTTTTCTTGTTCAATTTTTGGATATCCCTCATGGGATAAGTATCCTGAGTAAACATCAGACTTGGTATCATGACATGATGTCCAGTCCTGTAGACATCTGGACACAAGTTGTATGTGCAGTAGTGGTTCACGAGACTGCTCAGCCTCCTGCCAGTCATGCAGAACCTACTACCCGGGATCAAACACCTGCCCGTGATGCACCTCCCACATGAATTATCGAGAATATACTGTACACAGTCGCATAGTGGCACTTGGAAATAGGGTGATTAAGGCGCTGACGTAAGCAGGGTACCTCCTGTCCCACTTTGTGAGGGACAGTCCCTGTTTGGGTAGGTGTGTCCTGACCAAGAATGATACAATGGCAAATGTCCTGTGATTGTAGGAAATAACTATGTACCATATTTCATGTAACAGTTGCCTAAAACAGTTATTTCTGGATGTAAAATATGTAAATCATACAAGAAACAGAATAAGCAACTAAAGTGCTACAGGAATAGGCTCTCATCTAGGAAAATAATTAATGTTCTAAACCCTGTACTGACAGTGGGTATGTGTTGGCCTAAACAATCTGGTGTGTCCAGAATATATCCCATCCTGGACATATGAAAATGGGGCAACCTTACCAATGGTCAGAGCATTCGCACAATAACTGGCCAGCCTCTTCACTCATAAAATCAGTGACCTTTGGAGGAAAGGTGTTGAATGACACTTGAATGAATAATGACAATAATTAAGAGTAATAGACGCTTTTAACGTCAGAAAATAAGTATTAATACATATGCTCTGAATCTGTCAACACGTTTCAAGTTAATAGTACTAATATTGTAGAAGTGTCCGTGATTGTCCCTGATTTGTCATTGCCTTGACCCTGTCACTGTTGAAATTAGTCCCTGAGTGTTTGAGAGGTCCGTACACATATGTACACCAACCAACTGTCATATTTGTTGACAGTACTATTGAATACCTGTAGTGAAGTCGTAAGTGAGGGCCAGAATAATATCCTTCGGATATAGGGAGGTAAAGGCAGCGGGGATGCACAGTGTACATTCAACTGTATGGGAAGTGTAAATAGGTATGTAGGTGTATGTACAGACAGATATATATATATATATATATATATATATATATATATATATATATATATATATATATATATGAATGAACATGGTCACAATAAAGGATTCGTAATGAATGTGAAGGGAAACACCAGTGGAAACACCCTCCACCCTGTATTATGTAGTGGAAACACCCCCCACCCTATATTATGTAGTGCCAACATAATAATCTGGTCAGAGGTGCCCAAACCCCTGCGTCTGTAAACACAGGTAGAATGTTAAAATTGGGACCAACTCTGTCCATGTTCTACGTCTGACATTTGAACAGGTACAGAGCAGTTCCGGTCACCAGTCGGACAAGCATAAACCAGGATCGCCACATGAACACCCTGACAGTCAAACACATGTATGTGCCAGGACTATAAGCTTTGGAGTTCTGAATATCCTTGGAGTGAGTAAACATGCAGCACGGGTCCAGAGCAGTAGGGAATAGGGAATGTCGCATGTGTAGTACTGCGGTTTTCCCAGCCTGCTGTGTAAGTGAAGCGGTGAGGAGTATGTTAGGGTAGCTATGAACCATGGGTATACATATAAATGAAGCAGAACACCAACAGTGTAGTGGTTAGAGCATCCGCCTAATGTAAAGGCATTCCCAGTTCAAGTACGACTATAGCACATATCATTTTCCTGTGTAATGAATGCCTCTGTGCTGTAAAGCCAACATTTAAACATGTAAAGGTGAACATGTGTTTCGCATGGGGCCATTAACCGAATTCCATCAATGAAAGTGGTACTGTCATAATGAATAAGGCACACGTTAGCACAAAGAAGTGGCAGTAAACATATGTAACTCTCAATAAGCATATGCAAGTGCGCCTGCGCAGGCATAAGCAGCTCCCAGCATAGCAAATGTATGTTGTTATGTACAGATGTAACTTATATACATATATATATATATATATATATATATATATATATATATATATATATATATATATATAGTACTTACGTATTATCGCAATCAGATTTTCATGGTTGCTAAATTCACATGCTGCAATGAAAATCATTGCGGGAAACACCGTAAGGTGCTATTTTACGTCCTTACTGATGAAAAATCAGTTTGGCTTACATTCAGGAAATGAAACAATGGTGCAAGTCTTCTTCCTGTGTTGCGTGCATTACACATGCATGCTTCAATTGGCAGGACTGCTGTCTTACTGAGGAAAAGAGTAGTTTAACTGGGAGGAAGGAATGCTGAGAAGAAAAACATAGACAACTGTTATTCTAATCCCTTAGAACTGCCCAATAACTTTACATTACAAATTGTTCCTGTTCCTAAAAGTAATGTAAGGTTTTTGGCCAGTTATAAGGAATTAGAATAACATTTTGAATAGTAATCAGGTCTGCCCTATCATTACTCATAGTTGGCATTTCTTCTGGACAAGGATATCAGTAATTGCCTGTTCATCTTCACTTCGCTGTTTGGGGAAACAATTTTGTTCGAGTTTTCATGCAGCCACTTCCCCCAGCAATCCAAATCCTGCAGTGGGTGCATATACACTGGTGAGAGAAACAGCATCTGAAAATGTATTAAATTCTCCATCCAAACTGTGATATTAGACACTCATATGAACTCATATTAGACGCACTTAAGAACCCAACCAACAGGACGATATCAGCCATTATAACTCAAGCGTGCATCTGCAATGCACGCAAAACAGGGAGAGGGTTTCTCAAGTTGTCCCTGTTCCTAAAAGTAATGTGAACTTTTTGGGTCGTTGTAAGGAAGTAGAATAACAGTTGAAAGTGTTTCATGTACTTGGATTTGTGGATGTATGCGCATATCGCTCTGGTTGCGATAATACGAAAGTACCACATATATATATATATATATATATATATATATATATATATATATATATATATATGTGATTGTAGATATACACATGTATATAACTAGGTTACATTACAGCAATTACGGGTAACATATGTTCAGACTGGGCATATGTTACTGGGAGGTCCAATAAACAAACGTTTACCTCCCACACCGCCCAGCTAGGCCAGTCAGACATACAGACACGCAATAAAGGTAAATACACCACTGCTTTCCAAACCACCGGCAGGAAAGTACCAGTGGGAGAGATCTGCAAGGTCTACACTTTAAACATGGATAACGGGGTCCCTTGCGGGACACCAAAAATTCGACATACAGGCGAACCTGTGATTATCGATGTGAGCAGGATGTAGCTGTACATGGAACAGTAGGTTGTGCAAGTGTAATAACACATGGGTTGACAAAACATACGACATGTGTCCCGAGACGGGGAGAGTGGGCAGTGTGTAGGGGTGTGTTCATACCCCAGCTGCGCTCACAGTAAGTATTTGTCATGAGTGCTGTAGAGGGGTGTCAGGTAGGTGAATCATGGGTATGCAATAATGGGCCTAAGTGTGCAGGTGTTGGTTGGCAGAGATGTATTAGGCCCGCCCAGTGGAAGTAATTAATATTCCTATGTGGGCACTGCTGACGCTCATACCTCCCAAACCTGAAGAGCATATCTACTGGATAGTCCGTAAACCATTGGGGGAACACATAGGGAATATATCAGTGCCCTGTACCCGATTA